>NC_052505.1:87907536-88207536 GCF_014356525.2 Nilaparvata lugens
GAAGGCAGAGACATCTCTACACTCAAGACAATAAATTATGCCAAAATAATTGTTTAAGCTGAACATTGTAACTACAATCATCAGTGAACAACACTCAAAGTATCAATCAAAGTATAATATATATCATGGGCCTACATTTATGTCTATTAAATTCCTAAATCTATCTGGATAATCAAAGATGGAGATTCGTCGGGGTAATATTTTCAAATTTAATGAATCTCGAGAAATATAAATCATAGACTTAATTCTCGTCGCTCATAACTCTCTGGATCACTTGAATAAAGGCATAGAGAAAAGGATAAAAGCATAAGTCTTTCTTTTCTCTACGATAAAACTCATGTGCAAGACCCTTTTCAAATCCTATTGGGCGATTGTGGAACAGTACATCTTCATCCAGGGCCAGATTTAATGAGTTGGCGCATATTGGAGAGAAAGGGAATTCTAGCGGAGGAAGGCAGAACTAATTCGAAATACTAAAAATATGGGAGTGGCTACGGTAATGTAAGTCACGCCCCAAAATCAACGAGCAGTCTCATTGGTCAATAACTTGCATGTGCCGTTCTCAAGCTGCTTGCTTCCTATTGGCGGTAAGCTGTGAAGGTAAAATGGCGACTGTTCATCGACCAATCAGAAAACTCCTTGGTTTTTGAGGCGTTGACTACTGATTCACCCACTTCTACTTCTATATGAATTGCATGTTATTGTCCTGAGAAGTGTATTTTACGATAAGAATGCAATAAGCGGGTTATTCATTCAAGTATTTATTACAAAAACGATTTGAAAAGTTTGAATTAGATTCAGAGCTGGAAGGCAGAGCTGAGATTTTGGAGAGTCTCTTTTGAGACTCGTCTTTGGGATTCACTTTGTTCTAATGAAATATTCTTACAATTAATGATATCACCACTTTGAATTTCAATCGCAGATGAGTGCCCCGCATACACACATCGATTTTTGTTCGTACGATATTTTGCCGTCCTTATGAATTCTATCAGATTAAACGGAAATTGTTTGAAATCATCTGTTTGATCTAATAGAATTTATAAGGACGGCAAAATACCGTACGAACAAAAATTGATGTGTTTGTGCGAGGCTTAAGACTCTTCTAAATGCCGAACCCATTGATCACCGATTATCCCATTATTCCAATAAAAAACATGTCGAAAGCACCCTGATAATAATATTTGTGCTTACTAGGCTTAGTAGCTACACTGTTAACGTGAACTAGCTACTCATATTATTGAATTAAAAACAACGGTAAACCGCCAAATTTATTTCAAATAAGTTCAAAGATAGAAACAGAAAATATTCTTCTTGAATTTCTAATATGTCGTTAATTGTGTCCTGTAAAAGGTACCTATGTTTAGTAAACATACAATCATCACACTTTAAATTATAACTAGTAAATAGAAGATTCATATTGATGCCTTTTACTGGATTATTTCCTACACTTGATTGAAGTAGCGATTGTATCTCTCATAGGTACATAGTAAATGATCCTATCTATATTTAGTCACGATCAACTCAATATCAAGAATGTAGGTTGTATTATTTTGTAATGTAGAAATGAAACAATCGTTCATTCTTCATTCTTTCGTTCAGATCATCGATAACAGTATCATTGCAGTTAACCAACGCGAGGCTTATGGGAAATGAACGGATTATTTATCCACATTGTTTTATTGAAGCTCTCCTTTTATAGTCAACCTGAGAACTCAATCTTGATAAAAGTACTTGTAGACTATAGGTGTTTTCATCTATATCTATTCTATCCACTTTTTACAATCATAATTGCTGCTTATAGTACCGTAGTGTGTTGTAGATGGAAGATTATGGTTCCAAGAACGAACAGGTACCATATAAGAGGATGGTAAAACATAGTGATATTAAAGATGTCTTCTACTAATATGCATGGACGGGAGTAGCAGAAGAGAATTTACCGAGGAGCGAAGTATAGTCTTCGATAATCATATTCTTTTCAATTATTTCAAGAAATCTTCCTTATTTAAAATTTAGAATCTTAATCAATGACTTGAAAAATGTAATATATTCACTTTGATAAGAGAAGTAAAGTAAACACTTCACATTCGAGGCAGGCTATTCGCCATAATGTTATATGATTTTAAAATAATGCATATTATGGAACATGAACGACCCCGCACTGTAAGATAGATAGATAGATAGGCTGCCTTTATTTTAACCTGGAGGGCGAAGTTAGGGCGCATCCGGCCCTCTCTCCCACTTGACCCTCCTATACAATTCTAATGTATCTACATCACAACATAAGGAAATATTATTTCGAATAGAATAATAAGTAATATGATAAAAAAGTATAAATCATTATTTGAAAAAAAACAATTTCATTCAATTTTGTAGAATATTGAAACTTGAAACTATATATTTTAGACTGAAAAAAATAATAAAAAAGTTAGAAAATAGAGTTATAGAAAGTTTTTTAAGCAAGAAACAATGACATTTCACGCAAACACACACTTTCACACACGCAAATACACCATGCAACTTGAAACTATATATTTTAGACTGAAAAAAAATATATAAAAAAGTTAGAAAATAGAGTTATAGAAAGTTTTTTAAGCAACCAGTGATAAGAGAAGTGAAGTGAACACTTCACATTCGAGGCAGGCTATTCGCCATAATGTTATATGATTTAAATGCATAATGATTTTAAATTCTGAGGGGTTGTTTAAAACAGTATTTTTCCACTATTTTCAGTTATATATTGTAATGTAATGTATTTTTTGGAAGAATAAATTTCAATTTTATCTAGTTCTATATACTAAGATACAGATAATGTTTATAATGAGCGGTTATGACTGACAAACTCAACTTTCAAGCTGATACACCTTAGACCTTAGAACTTGATTTACAGCTTGATGAAGTCCTTCAAAAATTATCATCTCAGTTGTAAATGATCTTTAGCTGATGTAAATCGTAATACACAACTTTTCACTATTATTTTAGGAGGCTCTTTGTGTGATTACTTCCAAGATCATTGATGAACCAATACAGAGAAATACAATGAAGATTTGAAACCAATCTTGGCGATTAATCTAGATTTTATATTGATAATCAATGCACTGTAATCACTCTAATATCACTCTCTTTTATCATTCTCTAGACAGGACTATTGTATTGTATTGTATTGTATTGTGTTGTATTGTATTATATTGTATTGTATTGTATTGTATTGTATTGAGAGTCTTGACAAAAAAAGTTTTGATCCGCTTCCATGTAGAGACAACTTCAAAATGGTGTGTAAGTCCTGCCTGTCCCCTGAGTAATGTGACCAAGTGAACACGCATCTGGCCAATAGAAGGATATAAAAGTATGGCCTACACCTCCTTGAAGGGGACAATTTATTACCGATATTGTCTGGGACTGGTCAAATTGATTTGGCGCGTAATGCCATAAAACGCTAGAGAAGGATCCCCTGCTGGTAAGTCCATCTGTTCATCAGAGCTGTGCAATAATCGTAAAGTCAACCGTAGCAGAAAATTGGGTTTGTCCTAATAGGGTCAATATTGTTAGACATAATTAGGTTGATATGTCAGCTACGCACTTTTTTAGTATCATAATATACTGAGGGCTAACACTAGTAGAGAAAAAGGAGTTGTGATTTGGATTTTCATTGCTATTATCAATTTATTATTTGAAGAACGCAATGAGGTATCATGAATGGCAGAATATGGATTCATTATTGATTGAGGATGGTTGATGTTTAATAGAAGGTTCCATCGATGATTGAAAACGGGCTGTATCAACTTGTTTCCGAATACAATAAGAGTTGATAGAATTCAACATCCCATTTCAAATCTTGAGTCTAGAGATTTGAGATTGTAAAAAAACTATAAGCTAGAGGAAGATTTTATTTCCATCAGGATGTAATTTAATAATATGATTTTTTTTTCTATGTTTGTTTTTGAAGTATCTAAATCTAAAAATCTACTTCTGCGAAAATAATAAAGAACTAAAAATTCATGAAGTGAACTACCATAAGACTACTCCTATTTCGGACTATCTGTAAGCTTATCGAAATTTTGGAGAGGTATAGCATAAGGTTACATTATTTTTTCTCTCCCCAACATTTTTGATGATGTACTTATTGGGGTACGCGACTAGGTGTCAACCCGACTACTTGTCCCCTTTTAAAACTGGTTCTTAGGGGACAAGTACAGGAGGCTCACATGGACCCACCATATGTGTAATTTAAAAACATATCTTTTGATACTTTTAAGAAAATTCTACTTTCTTAGAAAACTTTTACCTCAACCGGTTTTAAGACAATTGTATTTTGCTCTTGTAGATTCTAAGTTGAACTACGGAATAACCTTTTTGGGGCTCCACTTATAAAACACATATAAAGCCGTTAGTCACTATGCAAAAATCAATAGTCCGTGTTATGAAGGGTGTAAGGAGAACCGAGCACTCATTCCCAAATGTACAATTGTTTACCTTTGCGCTACAT
The DNA here is from genome assembly GCF_014356525.2 of Nilaparvata lugens. Classification (NCBI taxonomy): domain Eukaryota; kingdom Metazoa; phylum Arthropoda; class Insecta; order Hemiptera; family Delphacidae; genus Nilaparvata; species Nilaparvata lugens. The sequence goes on from NC_052505.1 coordinate 87,912,020, forward strand.
CTATGTTTTTAAAGTATTATCTCCTTTCTTTATGCAATCCGGGGATCCTAGTAGGCAAATGTATGAGGGTTATCATTTATATGCAACAAGAATGTTTGTTTTTTTTGTACTAATTTTGCTAGTTGTTTATTCTTGTTGTAATTTAATATTACTTGTATTTTATGTATGTGTGTGTAAAGAAGTGTAACAAACAATTTTTTAAGTCCACCTAAAGCTTATAGAACTTTTTTTCAAAAATCTTTTGTCTTTCTGAGTCCAAAATTTTCTAATAATGTACCTGATAACATAAAACAAATCAATAACATTCGTTCATTTGAGAAACAAATTATCAAATGGCTTATTTCTTCTCCACCTGAAAATATTGAGGGGTTGTTCATTGTCATTGGTTAACTTCATGGACTTCATCATGGTTGAAGTTGGATTGTACACACTTGAATTATTATATTAGTGCGTGAATGGTGTGTGAATCTGTGTGTGAATGTAGCATCAAGAATTTTTTTTTTGTTGTTATTGATACTCCTACTTGCGAGCGAATTTGTTTTAATTCAGCAAGTAGTATTTTTTATTTTGACTTTCTATTAGGCCTATTATTTTCGAGATTATCTTAAACAAATTGCAGTATTCATTCATTATTGTTAATTCAAACGTGTTTCATTTTATTTATTGTATGTATTATGCTATACTGTCAAAATAAAAATTATTTGATTTGATTTGAAGTAGACGTGAGCCATACCCGTCTACTTGTCTCCTTTCTGAGGAGGTGACAACTAGTCGAGGGGACACCCTGACGCGAGGGTGCGAGGTGTCAAGTTGTCGTTTACGGTCTTGACTAGTTGGCACCTTTGGTCCAGTAGGTGTCAAGTAGTCGGGGGGACAACTTGACGGCAATGGCATATTTTTACGAGGGTACAAGTAGTCGCCTAAGGCCAAAATGACCAGGTTTCAAGTAGTCGGGGTGACAACTAGACGGCTACCCTACTTATTGTATGTATCAATCAATCCATAATATTTCAATGGATGTTGCTACAATGTATGTGGCATTCACCAATAGCATTGGAGAGACGTTTAATGGAAATCCTGCTACCTCCTAATTGATTGATTTACCAAAAAAAATGAAGTTTTTAAGCTGATGTGACGGTTTAGGAACATGTGAGTTAATTCATTTTCAAAATATTCTTTCACTTATTTCACTTCTTATAATAATTTGGGTTAAAATTGCATGCTTTTTTCTCCTCTGCATTCAACAAAGGATTATTTAAATAGTTCGTATAGTTTTTCTTCTTCATTAACAGTCATAAATTTCACTGTTCAAACATTGATTATTGCATTGATTTATCAGACGAGTACAATGAAGACTGTGTAGGCCCTTTGCCTTTAATGAAAATAAAGTAACTGAAAGCAGAAATGGAATACAGTAACTAAAGAGTAGAGGAGAAACAAAGGAGGTGGATCTCTTTGATGTCGCCTACCTTCTCCGCAATCAACTGGAGAGCTCATTAAAATTTTTGCCTCGGACAATTGCATGTTAATTGTTAACTCACCGGATACGCATTTTTCGCAATCCTGTTTTTCTTGTATTCCAAACTGATACTTCGAAAATATTTGTTGGTTAAAACTTGCACTATCTATCTTTGTGCCAATTACCTGGCCCAGTCTAAAATGATCTGAGAATGAACATGTAATGACGACGTAATTCCCAGACTAGAGACATAATGAGCGGTCTCTTCATCCATCCGATAACACTTGGAAAAGAACTCGACTGATTCTTGGTGGCTATAACTTTTATGTAACTTACATAGGATTGTTGGAAAGGTAATTGAATTTAACATTCAATTGCTCATTCGTTGCAAATCATAATAATTATGTTGTACTCTTGCTGGCTGCAAGAGACGTCATACCGTGATAGATTCAAGATGATAAGATTCAATTATTATTAAACGAAAATCCAAATTAAATGCTGTAAATCACCCCGAAGACTTCAAATATTGAAAACAGGGTGTACAGCTAGATAGAAATTCATTAATTAGCATTTGAACAAATGCAATTTCTAATTTATCTCCATCTATGATAAGATTGGTTGAATTTCAATCCAGAATTTAACGACTTTTAGTTTGCATGGTATGGATATTGATCTTTGAGACTTGAAACTCATTTCATCCCCAGATATGAGAAAATTATGGAGACTTTATGAAGAGTTATGTTCATCGTACTTTCAATGGTGGAGATCATCACAAAAATATTTGAAGTGAAAGCCAAAAGAGCTTTCTTTTTTTATTAGGCCAACTCAGCCCCTTCTTTGATTATTCTTCTTTTACGAGTATCCTTTTCATTCAACATATTCCATTTAAAATTTTTAGGTTTTTCTTTTTGAATTCTAGAATGAAACGGTTTATCAATCCTGTATAAATTTACACTCTCCAAAATTTATTATTATCGTGATCCAAATAACGTGAAAGAAACCTGATCAGTGTATACATCACTCATCACCCTCTGACGTCTCTTCAAACATGTGCAGTTTTGATATGGAATCTAATTATAATTAGTATAAGAACATCTTACAATATAACTTCTATTTTCTATTTTCTTCTATTTTCACAGTCATCAGAATGCAAAAATCAAGAAAGAAAATATTAGCATGGAAAATTATTAAAATAAGACAGTGTTGAAATTAGTTTAAAAGACTGGGATTGACTTACTTTCATCTTTTGGGGAGAAAACTCTTTGAAGGAATCTGAATCGAATCTAATATCAAACTGATCTTGATTTAGGATTACCTTCTATTTATTCATCGACACAGTCGAGCTTTGTTGGTTTCCATTCTGCTTCTTCATCTCAATCAATTGCAGCGAATTGAATTTCTTGAATGGTAATTTGAAATGCAAAAATGCCATATCGACTGACAATCAATCGTGCTCTGATATATATCTCCATCCAAAGATCCCAATTTAGATGTCAGTTTTTAAATAGCAATTCATGAGCCTTGACAACTCCTTGCGCTTAACAATGAGCAATTACAAATTAGCTTAGCATAATCTTATTAGAATACAGTGGTAAAACCACTGGATACTTCCTAGAATACGCGTATTACAATCTTGTACTTTCTAGAAACTTCGGTATTTTATCCTTTTGAATAAATTCCTAATTCATTTATGAGAAGGGTATGATTAATAAGCGATTATTACGTCTCGGGTAAATTGCTGACATTCAGTTTAAAAGGAAGTTGGGCGATTTCTTAGAAATTTATATAAATAGTTCTATTGAAATTAATATGATCAGGATTCAGAAAGTGATAATAATTATTATACCACCTCATGAATCGACAACTGTCCCCCATAAATGATGACGAAGGGAATGTATTGGCGCCAACTTCAGGGAAAGGGACTTTTTACTGCAAAGTGAAGATGTATAGCATTGATGGAGTAGAAAGAACTACATCTGTAGACATAAATCTCAATTACAGCTGCAAGTTTTGTAAGGGCATACTTGAATAAATTGTATAGTTATTATAAATCTTCACTAAGTCTATCAAAACTAATGTATAGCTGCCGTTTCGACTTCATCGTTTTCTCAAACATAAGAATGTATTTTAGTTAAAATACTGCCTTGAATAGTGTTTTATTTCAACTATTTTCGGATGTTATAAAACTTCGAGGTGTTCTCAATTTATTTGAGGTATGATGAATCAAGATATTTATTAATCGAGGTATTATTCAAGATATCAAGATTTCATTCAATTCAAGGTATTTGTAGGCTACAAATTACCTGACAATAGCGGGGCAGAGGCCAGACGGCTTGCTAGCGGACTGGGTGAGCGAACTGAACGGCACCTTCTCACAAAGTTCAAACTGAAAAGTTTCATAATCGTTAGAGGAGTAACGGCGGTGCCTAGCAGCAGAGATTAATATATAACTATTCCTTCCTCTGTGCTACCAGCGAACGATTGAACGCCTATCGCCGACCGGGACATACAACGAGCAACGAGCCGTTCGCCGCGCGGCGCAGTCGAGAACACGCGAACATCTACGCGAACAATGATGCGTAGCCTGAACAGAGAGCAGGACACAACACTGCAGGCAGATAGGCTAAGCACTGCGGCAATGAGCGAGTTCCGGCGACCCTCCCATACACCTAATCAAATAATGTCGACTGCCTGCGCATGGCCCATCACCCATCACCCAACACACTCACTCATTATACACTAAGCAGTTGTCATCGACACACCAACATTATGTATTCAATTCAACAATCAAATCAAAATATTATTTAGACTATAAGGCGGGGTTAGACGTGAGAATCTTCTCTACCACTTGTAACTTTGAAAGGTGGAATGGGCAGATGTGGAGAGTGATGGGCAGGTTGAAATTCTAAAACTCAGAATAAAAAACAATACAAAGTACAAATGTCAAACACAAACACAAAGTTACATGCTTCTTGGTGGGGTGTGCTGGGATCGGGGATACTTGAAGGCTGCAAGCTCCTCTCAAATTAGGACAAATATATCTTATAGGCAGGTGTGGAGTTTTATTGGCAGGTTCGAATTATGTCCAATTCCAAGAACACACATTGAAAACAAAATACAAAAGCAATACAAACCAAGAACAAAAATATCAAACCCGTATACAAAGTAACTTGCTTCTGAGAGACTTTAGGGTGCAAGCTCCTCTCACATTAGGACAAATTAAATATAATATATCGCTATGATTTATCATCGAATCATTGAATATGATTTAATTTGAATCAAAATATAATATTCATTATGATGAATAATCATTGAATATTATTTCCGGATTGAGACGGCTATGAGAAATCTGTGAGACTGCACCTAATTGATGATGAGTAGGCTTACATCCTGATCTCAACGTTCTTGGAAAAAGCACTATAAGGATACCAAATAATAAGGATAAAAAACCTTGAGACGGTTTATTCCACGGTAGATATGAATCAGGCTGGGTACTACTTTTTATACTCACATATATTTGGAATATACTTCAATGTATCTCACTCGGGGTCGACCCAAGAAAGTTTCTGAATTAAGACTGTGGAATGTGTGGAAGATGATCAACATAAAATTATCCAGGATACAGCAGCTAGGTATCTTATAAACTGAGTTTAGATATTTCCAAGTATGGGCGTGTAAGGGCTCCAAGACAAAGGAATAGCAAAGATTTTGTTGAGTCATATAATATCAGGTTGTATTGAAGAGTATCTTCTGAAAAGCGTGATATCAATCTTACTCGAGAAAGGAGCACAGGAAGAAAAAAGAACAATTTCTGTTAGTTGCATTCCCATTTCTGATTCATGCACCTCCATGGAAAATGACCAACGACCTTGAAGAAGTTTAACAATGGTAGCGTGAAATATTCACCGGTCCCCTTTTTTTCTACGTATGAGTCACGTGCTTTTGTCACATGCTCACGCCCTTATACCTATTCAAACAAAATCCTAACAGAATATGGAAACAAAAGAAAGAAAAAAAAATTTTGGACTTTCACTATACAGACATGCTTTGATTCTCTCATTCAATTCCATTCCATTCAATTAGTCTACTGTTGTCTCAGAACTCCCCCTAAATAGTTAAATCATTGTCCCAGCAAGAGAAATTCCTACCAGTTGAGTCATCTTATTGTGGGGCCCTCCTATTCAAATAAGATTTGTTAGTTGCTTCCGACAATAATTTATAAGAGGACTTCTTTAAGTGTAACAATATCATTGATGGTAAAATTCTTGATTCACATGAGAATTTTAATAGGGAAATGGATTTTATCTACTCCTATAAGCATAACATCGTACGGCGATAGATTGATTTGGCGATAGACTGATTTGACTATCAGTGGAATTATAAAATAGCTTGAATCGTCTTCAAACGATTTCCTTCATTGTTATGGTGCAGAGAATGTCTGACTCACTTTGTCCAACGAAACAAGAAGGTCAAGGACTATTTGAGTTATGTGAGAAAAAAATCTCTCCGTGAAAGTTATCTTCAGAATAATCTTCACTAAATTTCATGTTCAACATTTCAAGTTCCATGGTCTAGAAAAATGAATGGATTGAATGATAAGAATTAAAACTTGAACATTTTGAATATCCACCCTCTGTCATGAAAGTGATGAATCTTGGAGGAAAGAACACTTTTTTCTGTGATCCAAGCAACCTCCAACTTGTTTATAAATTTCACGCCTCGTGAAAAGATAGTTCACCACATAATTTCCTCATGAACTTCCGAATTCATTTAAAAATCACATGTCACTTACTTTATGTCCTGGTATCTCGGGATACAGCAGTCAGACAGCTTGACTTGGCTCTACCAGATGAAAGTCTCAAAAACACCGGATGCACCGTCTCAGGGTAAAAACGGATATTGGCCACTGATCAAATACAAACTCTGCCAAAATTTGTTTCTCATGCAAAGTGAGAAATTCTACTGTCCGCTTTGCACTTTCCGTTGTGAATGAGCTTGCAAAATTATCATCTGAGTGCAGATTTAGTTTGTTCACATTTTGTGACTGGCTGAAACCGTTCATTTGAGAATTACCCAACGGATGAAAACATCAATTTGTAACAAAGTTAATAAGAAGTGACAATTTTTGTGTCATGTACCTTGGGCCTATATTGAAATTAGAGATTTCTATCTATTGGATAGAGCAAACAAATTCAATATTCAGGAAATAAGAAACTGGCTATTGCCCAAAACGTCTTCTATTATTCTTAATTTTGTCTCAATATTTGTCAATAAATGAGCTTTATTATCCTTCTCCATCACAAGTCCAATGTTATACAATGTCTATTACTGTCTTTTTCCTTTAGGGCTACTTTTAATACGAATAAAAATATAAATCTGAGTACCCTTTTAAATTATGACTTGAAAATGGCATTAGTAGCCGAAACCTGTCGTGACAAAATAATTAAAAATGGTACTGAGATTTATATTTTTTATTTATATTGTCTATCACTATATGTCGTCCTGTCTTGTACTAATGGAAATATACAAACGAAAACTACCGTTTAGAAATAAATCTTTTAAAGAAGAAGAAGGAGCATTGATATACAATGAATGCTCAAAAGAGGCTAAAAAATAATTGAATAATCATCATCAGAATCTAGGGAAAGTTTAATTAAACTATTCGCTCTCGTTAACATGATTCTTCTCAATAAAAAATGAGTCAATGTGAAACATATTTGACACTTTTCCCAAGTTTTGGATAGCTTGAAGATTTCACAAGCTCAAAAATTAGATTAAAATCCGGAGTAAGTTCGCTCTCTTTTACGAGAATTTTATTGTTTCAAATAAAATGATCTGATCATTGACTTATTAAGGCTGTGCAAAGGCTAAAAATAAACTTTCTACACGTGATATTTCTCTAAGTTTTTTGATTTGTATATCATCAAGCTATCAAAATGGAAAAGTTTTCTCGAATCGAAAAACTTGGAAAAATATCACAAGTAAATAGTTCATTTTTAGCCTTTGCACAGCCTTAAAGACTGGAGCACTCTTGCGTTACAATAATCAATAAATGTTGTAAACTATTATTTTTTATCATTACTAGGGAATCATAAAACTATTTATTGATTCAAAAAAAGTTGAATAGTTTTATTGAATAAGAATCGTTTTAAGGCTAGTTCGTTGATTGGAAATTTAATCATCGAAGATAATCGAAAAATTCAAATCGAGTTTATCATGACTATTATTGTTTTTCAAATTAAAATCGTTATAATTCTTCCAATAATGCTGTTTTTTTTTATTAGAATTAGCATATATTGTTTAGTAAATTGAAATGTAAATCATTGAAGAAAATCAATTTCTCGAATTTTATTATCATTGTTGTTTTGTGGTGAACCACAGAGCTACTCCACCTACTCCACATTTTAATATATGTGAATATTTCCTATTTTAGTTATAGTCATGTGGAATATTTCTTGTATGTTTAGTTTTGAAGCATTTGAATTTGAAAATCTACATTGTGAAATTAATAAGAGCAATATGAAAACTTGTAGTACAATTTATTATTTAAAATATTTCAACGACTAGAATGTTTAGCCATTGATTAAAATAACCAAATAACTAGAATATAAAATGACCAAAATAGTTGTATAAGATGACCAAATAACTAGAATGACTAGTCGTTGTAATATTTTAAATAATAAAGGGTACTACAAGTTTTCATATTAATTTGTACAAACGTAGCCCATTCAAGTGAAGTGTTTTTACATTGTGAAAATATTTGAGGACTATGTGTTACGTTATCTAAATTTGAGAGAGGTATAGCATAAGGTTACCTCATTTTTGCTCTCCCTATCATTTCGATAATGTATTTATTGTATCAATGAATGAAGAATAAATATCTTAGTTCAATTGAAAATTAGGGGCCCACGTGAAATTACATAGACATTTTCTGAGTTGTTGTGAACGTGATATTGTGGTAGTAAGTAATTCATACTGAATAAAAAGGCTAAATATTGTCAAAACACAGATATATTAAAAATTGAGATACCTGTTTAGGGTGTTACACCAGTTACATCAATCTCTGGTAAACTTGAACTAAGTAAAGAGCAGGAGTGTTTATACTAACGGGACGAACAATGTTATTGGTGGATGGACCTATCAAGGTGAACGTCTGTCATTGACCTAGACAAGCATCACCCAACTTAGTGGTTCATAGCTTCATACAAAAGTTATTAAAAGGCGAATCGAAATTACGCAATTAGATTTAGATGTTAAATTAATATACGGAATAAAATAATTTGAGCATGTAACTACATAAACTATCATTGCTGTCTTTGCTGTTATCGCCATTTTGTTTGAAGCGATAATTGGGAAGGGGCTTTCCTAGGCCAATGGGAGACGATCACCTTGATAGGTCACGACATCCACCAATAACAGTGCTTGGTCAGTAGTATAAATGCTGCTCTTAAGTTTACCAGGTATTGATATCACCGATATCTCGATTTTCAATAAATCTGTAGCTGACAGATACTCGGTCCATTCTAGAATTAATCGAAATATTTCAAGAAAGCAGAAATATATTGTTTCCAAATTTACATCGATATGAATTCTCATCGCTAAATTATATTTACTCACTCATCTAATAACTATTTATCACTAAATATCGGCTTGAAGCTGAACAAGATTACGAGGCTAATTATTTTGATTATTAGAATTGAATGGAAATCGACTTACTATTTCTATATTAGGAGTTATAATTCGGTATCAACCGAAATTTCAAAAATGCTTTGTAGGACAAACAAAATGCAATTTAACGAGACAAGAGTAGGAGGCCAAAAGCCTCTGACAGGAAGACAGTTTCACTGGATTCAGCAATTTTTCATGTGAGAAAATGCGTAAAATGATACTTTAGCCTGTTGTAAAATGGACTGATGACAGGAAATTCTACGAAAAATGGTTTCATTGAATGAGAGTATTTTCCGGACTAATATTATTTATTATGAGACAAGAGTTATTAATAGGTCTTCAAATTGATTTTACTACAACGTAAACGGGAATCAATTTACATTCGCTTTGTCTCATTTATGAATGAAAACTGATTGATAATGTTTTTTAGTTTTTTCCGACAAATTCAGTTCCAAGAACAATGATAATTTCTTATTATGGAAAATGTATTCAAATCGATTATTAAGCAATAACCCACCCATTTATGATACAGAATATTAATTTTGAACAGTTTCTTTTCCAATTCATTCTTCGATTCTATTAAAAATGAAGCTCCTTATCGGGTTTAGAGAGCGGAAACACGTTATATGGAGATCCTAATGTTGAAACTGATAAACTGATTGATGAACTGATGTAGAGAGCAGAAACACATGCAAATGAATCTATTCTATAAATCTATTTCCTTTCAAATAATTCATTAAAATAGAAAAAGTTTATCCTCCAGTGAATTGGAAAGTATGGAAGTGATACTTGAATTAGTAAGACCATGTGACTAGATGTTTATCGTAAATTGAGATAGAATGTTCCTTCTTCGATGGGATTAAACGGTGTTTTGATCAGAGATTTTACAATCGCACGATGGGTACGAGCTTTAGCAAACTTTGACTGAGTTTTAGTTAGCAAACTATGTTTTTAGTTAGCAAACTTAGCAAACTAGCTGAGTTTTGAGAAATATGACTGTCGTGGGTTGAGTTGAAATCCCAGCGATTGTATAATTTGTTTGATAATCGCGTCTCATCATTCACCTACAAAATTTAAAACTCATGAAATACGGTGGGATATGAACTAACTCATTTCAGATTCATTCAAGTATAGAGTACCTACTTTATATCTTCCACCGTAAATCAACAGCTTTACATTTTGTGTGAGTGGGTTCTAACACTAGGATATCTGGAGAAATAGAGCAACAAAATTGGCCCATGAGGATGATTATAATTTTCGTCACTCATCTGATCATGAATTTGATTTTTCCTTGTGCGTGGGTAATGGAAATTGCGAGGGTAATTTGATGAAAAGAGATAATGGATCTTTCTTCAAAACTTTGTGAGGACTTTTCAAATGATACGAAAACTTTAACACACCATGTGACAAGACTGTACACTCTCCAGATCAATCATGCCAGTTCTCAATTTCTGTCATAGCTCTAAAGTAGCTCTAGCTGTGTAACAACTTCAACAATCAACACTTGATATTTTCACATTGATCCGATCTGATACATTATATTGATAAGCTTTGAAGCTTAAGTCCAAGCAAACGCTTAAAGTGATTCAGGTTTTTATTCTTAAAAACTTAATTATTTGAATTTATACTTACAATGCCGTACGCGTCACTTCAACATCGTCGAACTTATTAGATTGAATAACAGAAAAAACCTCTAATCCGGTGAAATAATAAGAGGACCTTGAGTACTCCAGATGAAGATTTACGTGACAAAATAACTAATTAAACCGGATGTGTGACGTATATCATGTGATACATGATTAACTGCATTACAAACAGATCCAGAAACAACTCACGTTTTTAATAACGAGCGAGTTTCTCAGTTTAGTATAAGAGTTTCCAGGCAGTAAGCTTTTCCAACTTGCATGTATCAATTTGTGAACTTGATTATTGTATTATAATTGAACGTGAAGCGTAAAACTAGCTCGATGAGTTCAAATTAAGGGGGAAATTTTATGCTTCTGTTGAGTCAAGTAATTGGATAATCACAGGGATAAGGAAAATCAAGCTTGTCAAACTCATTTTCTTCCAATTCCATTGAGATTTATAACTTACAAGCTCCAACAGACAACAATACTGTATATCTGTGGAGTTAATTGAGTAGGTAGTTTAATACTTAAATCATTCTCCACAGCCCCAGGATATTAAACTGTAACCATAGAATAAAACAATCTTTTCTAAAACGTATAATAGTTTTTTCTTTTATATTCTTTATTGATTCATTCAATAAGTACATCATCGAAATGATATGGAAAGAAAAACAAGGTAATTCTTGTTCTATTCCTCTCCCAAATTTAGAAAAGGTTACACATAGTTCGAAATAGTTCTGCAACTTGAAAACAATAGATTCATTAATTTTATAAGATGACTCTGTCGAATTTTCGTTGGATAATTGATTATAATCTAGTCAGTTTTTTCAAAAGAAACGTAGCGAATGAACAGGAATCATAGATAGTATGAATGAATGAATTAAACAAGATTTCACTGTATGGAAATAGAACAAGATCTTCCAGGAGGGCGTTTGCATAGAGTGCCTTCACATTATAGTGCCTTCTACTGAGCAGTGTATTGATAGAAATGTCAGTTATTCGAACAACAATATTTTCAAATACACAATTTATTAATGAATATGTATATTTTCTCTTGAAAGCAAAACATAGAAATCTGGGGACAGCCGTGAGGTCTCCAGAAGCTCAGATTCTTGGATTCAGGTTAGGTGATTAGTTTATCCAAGTTTTCTGGTTGAAACTGCACAGTTATCATGATTGCCAGGAGAATCAATTAGAGAAGACTTCTTTCTGGGAAGCCTACATTGATCGGTTCTCGTGGCATTTAATCATGATTGAAATTTAATAGGTTTTTGTGCAACCGGGCCGTAATTAATAGATAATAATGTAGCTCTAATACGTCCTCATCATCATGAAGGTGAACGCACACCGCAGCAGATAGACGAAGAAAATATTAAACGTCTGTATGTAGATGTGAGGCAGACGTATAGAGACGGAAGGACGTCTGTGTAGGCTGCAACATTCAAACACCTCCGGAGGGATTCTTCCTTTGTCTGTCTGCATACATTTGTCTGCAGGTGTATGTGTTCAACTTAACACCTTTACAGAAATTATAAACAAATATTTACACCTATATTACAAATTATTCTCCAAGTTTCTTTAATTTTCAATAGTGTACTGCTCTTAAGGTTACGATCTTGCATTTTGAGTAGATCACTACATCTTGAACTGTTGAATGGAAACAATCAATGAAACCTTCCAATAATCACTTGCTGGAGCGGAAAGTGGTGACCGTCATTGTATCAGATTGGTAACAAATTAGGGAGCCGACTGAAATCGCAACAGCCTCTGCAAAACAGGAAAGAAGCGGCCAAACATCAGGTGATCGTACGCAATGCGCCCTGAATTGGGTAGAGTCAGAGCCACCTCCTTGGTGGTAACTGGTAACCTCAGACACCCCACCACGCCACCACAATATCACGCCACGCCGGCGAGCGAGTTGACCGACCGCCTTTTTCACCTGCCTTAGCTGATGCAACAAAGCACCACTATACCTCAGACTCGAACACTTTTCTCGCAGTCCACTTCTTGGAATGACATCAGCCGATGCCTCACTTATTACATAAACAGAAGCTTGATTCGCCTGAACACCCCCACGTCGTAATATTTCTCCATATTCCCGCTAATGACTTTATTCAAAAACACTTTCTTTAACCGTATCACCGGTCTCTGAGACCAGTACGAAAATATTTTGCATTGCATTTTGATTTTTTGTTTGACTCCTCCCACTCAGTAGCTGTTCAATAAATATCAGAGAACAATTACTAGATTTTATATTCTATTTTAATTCTATTCAAGTATGTATGTATATGTATGTATTAGTCGTTTCAGGGTGAATAGCAGAGTCATTCCGAATACAGCACCAGTTTATTGCTTACGCTACGATCCATCGTGTACCGGACGATACGGTTAGTGTTTCATCAATCCCGGTCTGTGATACCGGAGGATACGCTTTATGCAACTCTTTTTAATGGCTCATCATAGAGACCTACATATCATTGATGCAGATTGCAGTGAACGGATCAAGACAAATTAGTTAGATTTTCAGAGTTCACATTATTCTCGAGTTGATTTCGTTTTTTATTAAGAGCTAGGTAGTAGAAAACATTTTTTGTTTGAAATATGTTATGTTTTCTTGAATTATGAATATTGTATCAAACTTTATTCTTCATATTGAGTGAGCACTTGGTATATTGAAACTATAAGTACTTGTAAATAGGTTGTTATCCATAAAATTATTTACATTATTTTAGTTTACTCTCAATTTTTTGTATTTTTAATAAAATATAAGGAATAAGGAAAGTGTACCTTGAGATGTGTTTCTTGTTATCCTTACATTTCTCTGAACAAATTTAAAAAAAGTATAAGAATCAATGAAATTATAACCATGAAATTAAACCTCCGGTCTGAGAGACCGGGTGATACGGTTGGTGGTTGGAAGAATAATGATACGGTTAAAGTGTTAAATCTCTTTCAATTATTGCAATTGTGAAGTAAACATTTTTCGTTCCTCGAACCAATGAGTATTGGAAGAAGTCTTCTTCAATCCTCCTTGCTCGAACACAGATGCGCTCCGCAAACAGTTGACCCAGATTCTACTACAAATTTCGTTCTATCGTAGAATTGAAGATGAACTGAACGCATACTAGGCTTGTATCTGTGGTTATATCCTTCATACGAAGCATATTGCTTCGGAAATGTATAGTTAGCTCTTGAATGATTATTTGAGACACCCTTTTCCATAGCATTTGAATACTCTTTTCAAGTATTCAAGTATTATGATATTTATATCATAGGACTCATGTATCAACTCAGTGGTTGTTCAGAACAACCACTATTTATAGTTATATACATTGGAATATATTGTATATTGTAATGTATTTTGGAAGAATAAAAATTCAATTTCAATTTCAAGTTTTAAAATTTTCAATAAACAGTATTATACAGTATACAGTATTCTTCAGTTATCAGAGATGGTTTAGTGAAGTATTCTTATTTAATTTGATTTCAACTATTCTAAATTCCTAGTTGATAATATATTTTGGACTCAAATTGGACAAAAATCATGTAGTGTAAACATAACCTATTTTTTGACAGTTCCTAACTAAATTTGGAAGGGACAGTTTTGGGCGTTGAGCCTGCTGTTCCTTTCTCAATAGTTGAGAATGATATTGTATTAATGTATAAATAAATACGAAAGAACAATAATGCTGACTTATAACTGTTTTTTTTTTTCAATCAGGAGCGAGCAGGCTGGAGAGCAGCATGAATAAATAAATAACATTAAAATATAACAGAAGGATTTGTAGTGAAGACAAAAGGAGACATCGACGATGAATTCTGTTAATGGATACAACTTTTCCCATCTTCATGCAACAGGTTTAACCAGTTAGAACAGATCAGATTTGATGGGGAGCTTTTGAAGTCACAAAACATTAGCAAATTGATATGAAAAAATGATACAGAAAATATAAAGTTTGTTGAATTTGGTCTCAACTAAGAAAATATAATGTGTTTCTATTGTAGCTTCAATGATAGCAGAACAACTTCAATGATAGCAGAGGAGGAGGATGATAATTGATAATTGTAATGATGATAATGTCATAAACATGAATATGAATGGAGTAAATCAATACAAAACTATATGGATTAAATATTAGATTTCCGTTTCATCACTAATTGCAGACATTATATCCAAATTTAATAATCATTATTTGTTGCTTACAGAGCGATTTCGATTTCCATTGCACATTATGCAATAACCTTTGTAATTTATTTATCAACTGGGAAATCTTTCATTTTTTCTTCCTTACATAGCCAAAGTTAGAACTAAGTCCATGATTTGAAGAGAAGTATTAACAATCATAATAATCATGATCATTTGGAAAGTTTCATCTTTTTATTGAGTGAAAAACGTTTCCAGTGCAGTAGCCTTGTTAAGTTTCCGTGAACTTGTTTCACTAGTAAACCAGACGAGAAATTTTCCTTGCGTAGTCTTGCACTTGTGTTTAACTTCTTAGGAAAATAACAATGTAAAAAAAACTTCTTCATCTCTCCTTTTCATCTCCTGATTGTAAGGAACTCAATGAACAATGCAACTATTTTACCTATTATGTCATACTTCAAAGGAAAATGAACCAGTGAGATATATTGTTTAATAGTCGAAATACTTTTCAAATATTGTGATGGAAAGTTTATTTCGATTATAATTTAAGTAACATTTTTTTCCGAGGATGATACTTTCCAACTTTGTTACTTTGTTAGCCTGTGGTACTTTTCTGTAAGTTGTATAATTCAGAATGGTTGAATAAATGAATGCTCGCATGAGCTCTATGCTTGTGCGTGGGAAATGGGATTAGATTAGAGTAGGCTTGAGTTCTTCATAAAAGTTAGTTGTAACTTTCATTCATGAAAGTAACAATACAAGTTACAAGGGATGGGGATGAGTGATGAATGTACCTACAATAACAATTTAGTACAATGTAGTACAATGTAGTACAATGTAGTACAATGTAGTACAATGTAGTACAATGTAGTACAATGTACCTACAGTGAGTTCACTACAATTATTGTAGGTTCACTAATTATTGTAGGTTCACTATAATTGTTGAGAGTGTACAATTGTAGGAACAAATTGTAAACCAGCGGAAAGTGAGATCGATGCTCATATTTATCTGTTCAAAGTTACTTATTTGTGGGTTTATTACAATCATTGAGAGAGTGAAATCACAGAAAAGTGGAAAATTATTTAGGAGCTCATAATCAATTGTTGAGGATCTGGTCAAAAGAGAAGACGCACATCAACTGTTGAATCTCAAGATCGGCGCTGATCCAATCTGTGCTGGTTTGCGACGGTACGATTTGTGTAATTAATGCAATTTTCAATAGGAGGATAGCTTCTCAACACACTATTTATTTTCAAAAGATTTTAGTATTTATTAATCAATAAAAGGAGTCTTCCAAATAGATCTAGGAAGGGATGCAGATCACGTAGTGGCCTACCAAGCTCAACCAACAATTCTCAAAGATTCATAAATCAGAAGACCTGATTAATCTATGGATTCGTAGCGTTATTAGTATTGTGATTAAGTATTGTAGTATGAAGTATTGTAAAGTCTTGTGATTAGTATTTGATAAAGAAGAGTATTGGAAACTCGTATTCAATTAGAATACTTACTTGACTTCAACAGAAACCTATTGTGCAATCTATTATATTTTATCACTTGCTGTCATAAATGCGAGTGACTCAAAAAATATAATGTAAAAATGAAATCAGGACTATGTCTCAGTAATGTCATAGAGAAACAATAGCGTGAGTAGATATCCCATGATATAGGGAATCTATGTCGCAACTTTTACTGTTATCTCAAGCCAATTACTGTCGATTATTGTCAATTTTTACTGTTTTGTTGGGGTGAGAGTGTATGAACGACACAATTTGAGAGACTACCAGCGTCACACAGCTGCATAGGAAATAGCTACGTGAACTATATCGGCTTGGGATAACAGTAAAAGTTGCGACATAAACGCCCCTATACCATGGGATATCTACTTATGCTATCGTTTCTCTATGGTAATGTTGATTAACTTGTAACTTTATACTAATGAGTGAGTAACCTTTTCGGTCCCATAGAGTACAAACAGGAAGTTCATCATTGCCTTGCTTTTTTGTTGATTCTAATTCAATTCATACAAATTAATATATTTTGAACTCTATAAATGACCTCAATTGTATGCTGATTATTGAATTTATTAGGTACTCAAATACGATGTCAAAACATTTGCAATGTTGTATGATGATTATCAGTGTTTGAAATGATTGTGCTCGACACATGGCAACATATCTAGAAGGAAGAAATAGTCTCATTAATTTTATGCGACTATCATATATGTGCTTGTCGCTAAAAGATGAAAGACTAGTGATAACTGATTGAATCATATAACAAATGGGCTCGTTAAGATGCTGCTTATTACATACTAACAACGTTTGCAACGTCTTCCTAGTATTTTGTACAATGTTTACTCTCTCACTCTTCAGTCACTTCTACAAGAGTAGTAGTATTCCTGTCTCAGCATTTGTCTTACCTCTCAGAACACTCTCTCTTTTTCTGTTTGAATGTGTTCATATAATATATGATAAGCGTGTGTAGCATCATGAGAAGAACGACCGCGTCTGTTTGGGTTTGCAATGTGGCCTTCCCTACATGCATGCACTTCCTCATTTGGAACTTGACTTAACTCATGTTCTGTTGAGCGGAATCCACATCACTCCACTGGGTGTAAACTCACAACATTATTCACTTAATCAAAAGTCCAATTAATGGGGACTTCCACAACTGTTCAATTGAGTCGAAATTTCGAAGCAACTGACTCACTCAATGGTGAAACATGCACTCAACATGGAACACTTCATGGAAATTTTTTTACATCACCCACCTAGAATTTTCGGATTAAATTATATTCGGATTAAATTAAATTAAATTATCAGCTCTGCTTCTAGTGGAGAAGATTGTTTTAATTTTCGGAACAAAATATTTCAAATTAATATCTATTTTACAGTTTTGAGTACCAAGTAGAAGGAATTTTGTTATCAATTCGGATCTTAATCTTTCTAAATTCAAAATTAATAATTATTTCAAGTGTTGTTTTGTTTTGTTTCAATGTGGAAATTAGTGAAGAATTGGGAAGTCGCACATAACCTTTATTTGGACAATTAATTTTATGAAATTGGGATGAAAAGAAGTTTTGGACTGTAGTCTGTTTCTTTGTCCTTAAGTTGATTGTAAATGATAAATAAATAAATTGAATTAATCTGGAATGATAATGAATTTGGATAAGTTATCTTCGATAGAGTAAGATAGCCTTCTCTTGATCACACAAATTTCTGTAATATTCTATGAATTGTACTGATTCGAAATTTTGATATCGTTAAAATCAATCTTTGAATTAACTTTAAAAATCAATCGTTAAGTGCAGTATTACTTGAGATCTCCAATAACAAATTCAGGCTCATTGCCAAAGCATACAACTCAACTTACTGGAACAAAACTCGCTGGCACAAAAAGTCTCAGACCTCTGTGTTTCAGAAGCTGCTAGCTACTGTATATGCTTTGTGTAGTCTCCAAAATTATTGTGTGTGGTTCCAAGTCAAGAGCTTGAAATATTGGTAAATTTTACAAAGTCCACAGATGAAATCAAAACATCTGTTTTTATTCAACTCTAAATTTAGATTTTGAAATTTCTAATGGCCTCGTTGATTTGTATGCTTGCTCGAATCACTTATAAATTTTAAGCCGAGAGTGAGAGGAGAGGATCTATCCGTAACTACATGCGAGTTTTCTACATTTGGATCCACGCCCAGAAGTGAATTAGTGTATTTTGTCTGTCAATGACAGCAGATGCTTCCAGCCAGATTGAAATATTGTCTTGCTTTTTCATAGTTTACAATAATAAATCACTTAGGACACGTGAACTACTCACAATTTTATCAATTCTACGAGAGAGCATCTGGAAGAAATATCAAAGCAGAGTGGAAACGTCTCTACTGGCTGCAATGGGCTACTCCAATCAGCCTATGTTCCTGCAGCAGTTGTTAAAGTTGTAACACAGGAAAAAAAGAATGAAAACCACCGTGCTCTTTCCACCGTGGTTGTTCAGAGGATACGAGTGGTGGGGAAGGGGAGCTGCTCTCCAACTTTGCGCCTCCAAAGATAAAATTCAGGTAGCCAAAAAAGTTATCAATTAATTTCTCTGGTGACTTAGAAATTCTAATATTAGCAGATACGACTTGTTTTCTCTGCAGAATGTATACAGAAGATAATGAAAAGGTTGACGCCATTTTTGAACTGTGACAAAAAAGGATTCTTGAATTTCTTTTCGCTCTATTATTTAATGGCAATGCTTGATGGTGTCGATATGTTTAGCTATATAATGTATGTATGTGTTATATATGTTTAGCTGAATTTATAATTTCACATTATGAAATGAATCTAATTCATTAAATGAACAGAAATCAACCAGCAACGAATGAGTTTGAAGCACTTGAAAGGAGGCTAAAACTTCAATCTTTAATCATGTTTAGAAATGACATCAACCAGCTATCATTGTTGCATTGATTACAATATTACATCATGTATTATAATTTGATGCAATGTGATAAATTGCATTTTCCTGTTAAATTCTTATCAGCTATTATCTAAAACTGGTGGTGTATGTTATCTGATAGTAATCTCTCAAAGTTGAACCTTTAGTTAATCGGGTCAAGGCTCTATAGATTCGTTTATTGCAGTTAACCTCACAAGTAGGTAGTCACAGTGGTAAGCCTTGGGCACATTATCAATTTTTGCAAATTAATGTGATACCGTACACAATCTTGCTTAGAGATTTTGTGGGGACCTAGGCCTGATTCGCAGAATACTTGTTAGGAAAAATTTATGTTAGATATTCCAAATGAAGTTATTTCATGCTTTTCCTCATTTATCCTACTCTTGCTTCTCATTGATTACCGTACTTCTTGCTCTCAGGCTTTGTTGCGTTTCAGTGTTATAGACAGAAATTTCTTCCTCAATTTTGACTCTTCAATTTATGATATTCATGGTTTGTTTGCTACTGGCTGTTAAATCTAAAAACCACTATGAAAAATAAATTCTGAATTTTCAAATAAAGTTTCTCACATTGCTTAATATCTCATTCTAGTATATTCGAAATCACATCACCAGATAGATTTTTCCTCACAGATAGATTTTTCTAGATGGATACATCCTGATTCTCTATTTGAAGAAAAAACTGTATGTTTTCAAATCCATGTTCCATATAGAATTAGCATACTAGCTGAAAAAAACAACAGAACAATACAGAAACCCTTTGCTAGATTTAAACTTTCAGAAACTCATAGGTAGGTACGAAGATAATTTGTCCCCACTGCAGTGAATCTATATAAGAATATCATGGTGTCCAGTGGTGGACCAGTGATTCATTCGAGATGAATAAGCAGGTGTGAAACAAATACTCTTGAAGATCATGTGTTCGCTACTCGTGTAATAAATATTCAAAGATGGAAATGGTAATTGAACATCATAGCATACGAGTATACTCCCAGTACAGGCGGACGGACACAGCAGCAGACAGACAGTGGAAAAATCCCTATTAGAAAGCTAATAACATCCTGGTTCTCTATTTTAAGAAGAAGCTGCAAATCCATTTTTCATATAAAATTTGCATACTAGCTGAAAAAAACAACAGAACAATACAGAAACCCTTTGCTAGATTTAAACTTTCAGAAACTCATAGGTAGGTACGAAGATAATTTGTCCCCACTGCAGTGAATCTATATAAGAATATCATGGTGTCCAGTGGTGGACCATTGATTCATTCGAGATGAATAAGCAGGTGTAAAACAAATACTTTTGAAGATCATGTGTTCGCTACTCGTGTAATAAATATTCAAAGATGGAAATGGTCATTGAACATCATAGCATACGAGTATACTCCCAGTACAGGTGGACGAACACAGCAGCAGACAGACAGTGGAAAAATCCCTATTAGAAAGCTAATAACATCCTGGTTCTCTATTTTAAGAAGAAGCTGCAAATCCATTTTTCATATAAAATTTGCATACTAGCTGAAAAAACAACAGAACAATACAGAAACCCTTTGCTAGATTTAAACTTTCAGAAACTCATAGGTAGGTACGAAGATAATTTGTCCCCACTGCAGTGAATCTATATAAGAATATCATGGTGTCCAGTGGTGGACCATTGATTCATTCGAGATGAATAAGCAGGTGTAAAACAAATACTTTTGAAGATCATGTGTTCGCTACTCGTGTAATAAATATTCAAAGATGGAAATGGTCATTGAACATCAGAGCATACGAGTATACTCCCAGTACAGGTGGACGAACACAGCAGCAGACAGACAGTGGAAAAATCCCTCTTAGAAAGCTAATAACATCCTGGTTCTCTATTTTAAGAAGAAGCTGCAAATCCATTTTTCATATAAAATTTGCATACTAGCTGAAAAAACAACAGAACAATACAGAAACCCTTTGCTAGATTTAAACTTTCAGAAACTCATAGGTAGGTACGAAGATAATTTGTCCCCACTGCAGTGAATCTATATAAGAATATCATGGTGTCCAGTGGTGGACCATTGATTCATTCGAGATGAATAAGCAGGTGTAAAACAAATACTTTTGAAGATCATGTGTTCGCTACTCGTGTAATAAATATTCAAAGATGGAAATGGTCATTGAACATCATAGCCTACGAGTATACTCCCAGTACAGGCGGACGAACACAGCAGCAGACAGACAGTGGAAAAATCCCTATTAGAAAGCTAATAACATCCTGGTTCTCTATTTTAAGAAGAAGCTGCAAATCCATTTTTCATATAAAATTTGCATACTAGCTGAAAAAACAACAGAACAATACATAAACCCTTTGCTCGTTATTTGAAAAAATCAAGATGTTTCTCAATTCATTTTTCATAATAGAAACAACAGAGTAATATGCTACAATGAATATTTCAGGTTGGGAGGCCGATAAAGTTAAGTATTCATTTATGAAAATAATTCGATAATCCTGGTTCTCTATTTGAAGAAGAAGCTGCATGTTTTCAAATCCATTTTTCATATAAAATTTGCATACTAGCTGAAAAAACAACAGAACAATACAGAAACCCTTTGCTCGTTATTTGAAAAAATCAAGATGTTTCCCAATTCATTTTTCATAATAGAAACAACAGAGTAATATGCTACAATGAATATTTCAGGTTGGGAGGCCGATAAAGTAAAGTATTCATTTATGAAAATAATTCGATAACAATAGAAATTGAAAAGATGTTAGTTGGATACTACCTTGCCACAGAGGCGGAGAACGGCTGAGTACTGTGAGGGTGGTGGCTGGATAGAGTTGATATCAACTGTCCGCCAAGTGGATACATCACTCTAATATCAGATAAGGGAGACTACCCCCACCACCACCAGACTCCCGTTGAGTGACGTCTTGTCCAGCGGTAATAATCTTCATTCTTCCAATATTCTTTTCACTCATCTCCGCCACACAGCAATTTTCTGGCAATAACTGGCGATGCAGTTTGAGTCAGCCTCCCTAAACGAATCCAGCCAATCAGTCATATCAATTCCTTCGCGAAACTGTAAGGGAACTCAAATTGATAGAATTTTGAAAGTAGGTCGTGCTACTAAAGTGGAGCTGACACCCACAGAATGGCTGAGGGTGGATGATGAGATGTTGTCCGATAATGAAATTGCCTCATTCTCATGCTGGGATAACGAGGTATTTTTTCAACTTTGAAGACGTTGTTGTGGTTCCCAAGATAACAGCAGTGGAGACAGTTGAAGTATGCGATTAATTAGCTCAAATTCTCCTGATCAACCAGTCTTTATATTCCACACATTTCATTCTCCAGGGTATTGTTTTTTGAATATCATCATTTTTTCACAACATGATTGAAAACAATAATGAAATTCCTCAACAAATATGATAGTATTGTACCTAACTAACACATAATCTGATTGCTCAGTAAAGTGAAATAAGAACTTTCAGTGGGACACTATAGATTACTACATTATTACAAATTACACTATAATTACTATAAATTATACTATAATTACTTATATTAAACAAAGCATGATGCTTTTCCATAATATAGAAGATATAGAATCAAAGAAGATATAGACAATAATTGATGCTGTTTTCTATGACGAAACACTCTATACATTATAACTCTGTTGAATTTTGAACTCTATGTGTTTCGAAGTTAACACTGTGTCTCCAATTCGTTAACAAATGGAATGGTATTACTCAAACTGTGGTTCCAAGTGAAACACAGTGTCTAAACTACAACAGAGATATAGGAAAGCTTATATAAAAATGTTTTGTCTATAGATTAACACATTTTTGAAACTTTCCATTTTTTTATCGATATTATGAACTCGAGAACAGTTGTTGATTTTCTAGCACACTGTGTTTTCCATTAAGTCACTACCTCAGTTGATTGATTGATTGAGTACTTTATTTATGTAGATTACAATATATACTGGCTTATACACTTATATACAATAGCTTACAATACAGCAAAATTATAGATGAATTTACATAATATAGACTAAGAAATAATTATTGAACTGTATATGATATGAAAAAGCAGTTTGATAATATCATATTGTTATGCATCTACATAAATTGGCGGAGCTTTGGACATATCAATGTCCATTCTTCGGAAAGAATATTAAAAATATCCTCCTAACTAACTCTCTACCAAAAGAGACAAGTTGAAAGAGACAATGCACCGGAATACTGGATTACGCAGAATTTACGTGAGAACCACACACACATTCCTATAGGCATTAGAGTTATGACTATTTTCAAAGTCTATTATAGTCCGTACAAAATTACTTTTGACTTGGAGGTACATGCGCATCAGAGAAAGGTTGTTGCCGTTCTGAACTGGCCAGCATTCTCTAATTTCCAATGAGTGTTCAGCTGCTCATGATTCGCATAGGTATGTTTCATCTCTGGAAGCGCTCAGACGACTGAGTTCAATCGACAAATTGGCAACTGAGCTTCTTCCTATGACTCTCTTCATCATAGTAATTGGCTGATCTCTCTCCATCCCTCTGCGCCGCATAATCTTCCAATTCAATTTTTTTTTTTTTTGCAATTGTGAAGGAAGAGTTTTGTTGGATTCGTATTTGGAAATAGATCAATCAAATAAATTCAAAATTGTAGTAGATACATTTTTTGGACTCAAAAATGTGTACGAATTATCATTTAAGTTACGTAAGTAGCATAACCTTTAGACTGTGTATTCCAAATTAAGGTTTGAAGCAGTTTTGGGCAAATGCCTGTTGTTTTGACCTGAATTGTATTTGCATATGAATAAATAAATAATGTAATAATGTAAAGTAATCTTGTACAGAGTATAGTAGACCAGTGAGGAGAATTGAATCTGCTTCCTGAAAAGCATAGTAAGTTATTAAAATACCTGCTTCCAGAATAAGAATTGAACCTTGTGGCATTATTATTTGTTCTGGAATAGAATTTTTAAAATTAGCTTACATAGGCATTTATCACATTCCATTCCATGTCATTGATTTCATGCATCTCCATTGCATCAGATTAACTGTAACTTTCTCATCAATTCGATTGTGAATTTCTTATAAAAGTTCTGTAATGTTTGTCACTCAAGATTGATTATTTCAGAAATAATGTGCTCTTCAACTTTACACAAGTGTCGTAAATCAAACAGTAAGTGCTGGTGCACTTTGAATTGAAACAAGTCCATATTGGGAGTTTGCAAGACACCCGAGTTGAAAATGGCTGAAAGGAACTGACATAACATCACAGTGCAGATATATTGCATCAGCCGGTGGCAGCCAGCCTAACATTAGAGCTACATTCTATCAGTTCTTTAATGTGAGGGCAGGTACTATTAAAGTATAATGACGGAATGCAAGCCTTGCCTTCACTTTGAGCGAAGCCGCTTTTCTAAAAGTTGTTTCGCGGAGAATTGCTTGTCCTGCTATGTAGACTACTAACAATTACTGAATTTCAGTGAATGGGTTGGACACTATTACCAGGAAATTTGCTCTATGATTATGTTGAATAAATGTCATATTCATTCCTTGATACTTATACCCAATTTAGTATGAACATGGAACGGTATTGTAATTGGGTCTGTGATTTAAATTTGATTCGAAATTGCTATAATTTGGACTACGTGATTTATCAATCAACAATGAGAATTGATTAAAATTTGAAGTGATAGTAAATCAATTATGTTTTAGGTAGCCTACTGCATAAATCTGTTACAATACTGTAACAATATTATTGAGAGAGAATGTGGTTTTCCTATACATGAATGATGATATCCCAATTATTCCCATACATTTTATCATCTTACAAAAATAAACAAAACCATATTTAACTTTTGTTCTTCCAATGGCAATTTGATTAGAATTATCACTGTCATAAAAATTGCAACATGCAACTCAAATTACATTCAGAATTTGGGCAGGATTCAACTCGTTATTTCACTATCCAAAAAATAATAAACAAAACAATAATTGAATTTCGTTCTTTCAACGGCAATTCAATCAGAATTAACTCTATCCTCCAAATTGCAATTTGCAACTTTAATTACATTCGGAACTCAGTGAGATTGGACTCGTTATTCCATTAAACTCCCAGTAGAAAATAATGAAATGCAGGAAAATTCAATGTATCACTCCAATTAATTTTCAGTAATGTTTGATAAATAGAAGAATATTTTTTCAGGATAAACCTTATCCTCGCATGGAGACGTCGCTCGTCGGTTGCTCCTCTGCATGAAAGAATTCTACAAAATAGACGCAACTGGTGCAGTCATTTGGATGGAATGCCACCTGGAAAGTGCAATAGTTTGCAAGTCCATAACTCTATAGACCCACAAAAGAAGAGATTTAGGAAGGCCGAGAAAGAGATGGGTACCGGAACATGTTATTCAATAACAAACCTAATCCCTGGAGTGAAGATGATTGGTAAACCTTATCCATGAAATGAATTTCCGATTCGCTGCATATTGGCTGAATAAATCTTGTAAAGGATAAGAAATTGTGATTTTGTTATGAGCTTTAGCCGAAGAGACTCAAGATATCATGAATTCGATCCCATAATGGTTAAGCATTCACAATTCAGGAAAGTATTATACAAACAAACCATTTCCTACATCCTCCAATCACCAAATCATTCAATCTTCTTGTATTACTTTACTTGTATATTTTGTTGTGATGACATCTGATGTCACCAATAAAGGTTGTCGAGGGGTTGAATTTATCCTGCAACCCAGTCTTAGCAATGGGCTAACTATTTCAGTCTTTGCTGCAATATATTAGGCACAAGGCACCAAACCTACATCACTGTATTAATCAATCTAGAAAAACAAGCCAATTATAATATATAATTATATCATGTATTATAAATAAAAATATTAATCTGAGAACCCTTTTTAAAATTATTTCGAAATAATTTAAAAAAGGTACTCAGATTTATATTTTTATTTATATTCAAAAGCAGCCCTATAATTTATTATTATATTATAATTCAACGTCAACAACCCTGCAACTTGTAATCTTGTTACAATCTAATAATCCAAGAAGGCTTGACGACAACCTGTAACTTCACGCAGATGATTCATTGCATTATAGTAAAAAGTAAATTCGTATGGCTTTTGTTGGTGGGGAGTCCCTTGCGGGAAGGTCCCACCGCCTGAACATATCATTTTATCTGTCAATGGGCCTTACAACTGTCATACTTCAGCCGGGACCGACAGTTTAACGTGCCCATCCTATAACACGGGAGTGATCTGGTTAAAAAACTTTTGGTTATTAGAGGGTTTGAACCCGGGATCTCTATGCTGCTAAGCAAGCACTCTAGGCATTATAGTGATGGCTTTCAAATAAGGTCCAGGATGACTCCATTAGAATCGGATAAGTACGTTTTTTCGCGGTAATAATTTGAAATAAAGCAGAAAATCATGTTTCCACAGCAAATTGATGTTGATTCAGATCAGTCCTATGAAACGCAACGTCATTCAACAAGTTGAATGACAACCAGTTGAATTATAAGAATGACATGTCAGTTTTTCTAATGCAGACGGCTGATGATAGTGATGTGCGTAAGAACTCAAACAAGTTCCAGTTATTTTTGAGACAACAATGCTTGTTTTTTACTTCAAGTAATTTTGATTGTGAACAATTTCGGCTAATATCAAGGTAGTTGGAATGGAATTTACAAAGGCTATTTTCCAAGACATTGTGATTGTTCCAATAATTTGTGTGAACTACATAATAATTTGGGACCGAACTATTGACGTCATTTGGAGTAGAGCATTTCGTGAACTCAAGTTTTTCATCCGCATCCTGCTATAACTGAGGAATCTAGAGTGAGTTTCTCCAGACATTCACATCAATCGAGTATAAGGAAAATAACGAACTATTTCCATCGCAAGTCATCACTTAATTACAACACTGTAATTAAGTTATTCCATCAACTTTATTGAATGTAGTTTCAATTTTGATTGCACTTTTCCAATATTTTCCAATGTTACTATACTACTTCAGAAACTTATATGATAATACTCTTTATATAGTGTTTAGTTCTAAATACTAGTGTTTAGTTTCAAAGTTTGGAATTTTCTGAATATTTTAAATTGATTTAATTCAATTTAGAAGTATTTTTCAATTTAAAAATGATATTTGTGTGTTTTGAATTGTAAATTGAGTGTGTAACTGAAGAATGTTGAAGTGACACATAACCTAGATACAATTGGACTATTGTAGGTATAAATAGAATTGCAACCGCTTTAGGCGTGAGCCTGTGGTACTTTTTTGTAAGTTGTGTAATTCTGAATGATTGAATAAATATACAAGTGTAAGATACTCTCAATATTCAAAATGTTTCACTATTTATGAAAAGCCAAAAGAAAATTAATTTCCATATCATATTGATGTTATTAATTATTGGACTCAATTTCATCATTTAAGGATCTGAGCAATAATATTGATTATTCATCGATTGTCTTTAGAAGATCTTCACATGACTTAGACTAAAGTACATGGAAGTGCTCTTCAAACTTTTGATGTGAAGTAAAGATAAAAATATTATCACCACGCGGATTCCTATGAATTCCAAAATTACCCTTCAAGTACCGTCGGTCACTTACAGGGGTCTATATTATTCATCCTTGAATCATGACCAAAACACATCCCATTTCTATTATTAGATGGTCAGTTTTTAGAGATAACTGGCATCTGATCTGCAATCAAGACTACAGAA
Source organism: Nilaparvata lugens (assembly GCF_014356525.2). Taxonomy (NCBI): domain Eukaryota; kingdom Metazoa; phylum Arthropoda; class Insecta; order Hemiptera; family Delphacidae; genus Nilaparvata; species Nilaparvata lugens. The sequence goes on from NC_052505.1 coordinate 87,940,090, forward strand.
AAAAGCTGAGAGAATCATAAAATCAGAAGCGGTCAACCCGATTCGAAGAATCAAAAGGGCAGAGGAAATTGGTGCCACTTTTCTGAATGGGAGTTGATTTTGCGGAGGAGAACCATCAGGTCATTAGTGGCTAATACATGCTTTTTACCTTCCTCCAGCACAAGGAGTAGATCTACAAAATACTGTGGTCAGAGAAGATTGTCCACTAACGAATGTAAGTAAAGTCAATTTTCACATGCCGATTTCAAATGGTAAGAATTGAAATTTGTTAAGGGAAGAAGTTGGAAATAGAACGTAACTACTGCAATTTACTGGCGAATATGAATCATTATATCATGATATGTGGTTGTTGTTTTTTAATTTTGATTTCAGCTATTGGAAAACATAAGTATTCACTGTCTAGTAAATAATGTCCACTGAGCATTTTTATATTAAGAATAAGTCATTGATGTAATTAATACCACTATATTGTAGTATAGTGGTAGTAATTAGATGGTCAATTTTTAGAGATAATTTAGAGACTGGCATCTGATCTGCAATCAATACCACTATATTAGTCAAAATTAATTGAAATAATTATGAAGAAATACCACTACATCTCTCCTCATAAATGACCAAATCATGGAAATTTCATTTACGAATTAGTCCGGGCGCAAATGTCATTCTATGGTCATTTTTGGGTAACAGCCGTGGAAGATGTCTGATGTCTCAATTTCTTCGTTAGGTCTAGCATAATAGGGATCTTGATGATGATGATGATAAATCGAAATCAAATCACAAACACCTCGGAAACAAGATGGCCGCCAAAATTTTCAGGGTTTCGCTATATCACTTGTATTTCAATAACCGTTCAAGATATTCAACCGTTTTTTTAGATGAAAAAGTTCAAAGTTTGAAGCTATATTCACCATAGTAAAAGTGGTTGGAATTGGATAAATCCTCCGGATATTGTAGTATGATTATTTCGGAGCTTCCAGATCGCTGAATTGATCCGATATCATCGACATTTTCAGAATTACAGACGATTTCTTGAAAATCGACTTATTTTTGCCGCCATCTTGTTTTTTTTATGATGACAAACCTTTTTGAGATTGCCATCATGGATAATCTATTTCTACACATCATTACAAAGAGATTGATACCATTCCCAAGTTTGTACCTTCAAGGAGTCATGAGTTATACGGTTTTCTAATTGTTCGTATTTGCAATCGGTGGAAAAAGCGTGTTTTCCGCTGGTAATAGTACTTTTCTCTCTTTTTCCGATGACGCTCCAGCCGTGGAATATGGTCTTACAGCCTCCAACTAGATGTCATTTTAAAACTTTGGAAATGTTCTAAAACACTGTACCAATAACACTAGTGTATGTTCACTGTGGATACATTTACAGGGTGGAAAGTGAAATATTGTGTCCGAAAAATGTGTTTCAAGTTTTTGAAGTTGAATAAATCATGTGAAAAGAGTGGTCGAAATGAGACGATTCTCTTGAACATCATAGTTTGGTTGATTCCAAACACTTTTATGATAATACCAATTCGATATCTCTCCTAATAACTGAATAGGAAGCGATATAAAAATGTCTGTCAATAATGACCGCCATCTTGAATTTTTCAATGATGTCGAATATTTTTGTTGCTTCCATCATCAAAATTCTTATTCAGCTTGTTGTAACGAAGAGATTGAGACCATGTTCAAGTCTCTATCTTGAAGTAGTCATGAAAAAATCGATTTTATAGTTCTAGCTTGTTAAAAGCGTATGGAAAAAAGCACCAGAAATCATGCAGGGTTTTCTTTGGAGGGCTTTGGAGAACTCATTTTTCGACATGCAGCGCATGAAAATATGACGTTCCAAATTTGAGAAACGCTCTAAATTTCATAGATATGAAATTTCTCTGTATCTCTTGCACAAACAAAGTTTTAGTGGAATGAAATTGCAAAAAAATCAGAAAAAAAGTTGTTTTGGAATTTTGATGGTTATAACTGAAAAAATACGCGTTTTAGAGGAAAATTTTATAGAACAAAAATTGTAGAGGAAGAGTTTAAAAATATTTTCATCTGAGAAAAACGGTTGAATATCTTAAACGGTTATTGAAATACAAGCGATATAGCAATAGCAAAACCCTGAAAATTTTGGCGGCCATCTTGTTTCTAAGGTGTTTGCCTGTGATTTGATTTCGACTTTTCATCATCACGATCCCTATTATGCTAGACCTAACGAAGAAATTGAGACATCTTCCACGGCTGTTACCCAAAAATGACCACGGAGTTCCTTATTCATGACATTTGCGCCCGGACTAAATTATTAATTCTTCATTCTTTCTTGTCCTTTGTTGGATGAAGCATGAAATATCATTAATAATTGCCTAACATCAACGCTTTCCAATATGAATATATTAATTCTGATTCATGTAACAATGTGTGTGATTCACAGGGCTTTCTCATAGATTAAGACTTTTGGTTGTGTACATTAAACTGTCGGTCCCGGCCTCCCAGTATATAACAGTATATACACACCAAGGCCCATTGACGACTTATATTATATAGCCATACTATTGTTATTAAGAGAAATTTTTTGGACATGTTATAGATTATCAAAATTTTGAGAATGAATAGTTCTGGGCCAAGCCTGTTGTTCCTTCCCAATCATATTTATATGATTTGTGATTGTATCCACAAATAAATAAATAAGTACAGAGAATGAACAGTTTCAGTAAAACCACAATAATAGGGATAATTTTATTGAATGGTAACATTTTTCATCAATAAAATGGAAGAGAAGCATTTCAAAGATAAATACAGAGTCTGAGAATTGTTGGATGATGAAACTCAAAATTTCGATCATTTTCTTCCAACTTATCTGGTAGTGAAGTCATCTCTGTGGAAAAAGAATGAATAATGAATTGCTTAGTGCTCACTTGAATGTGAGCAATGTGTCAGAGGAGGAATTCACTCCACTTGGCAGTCAGTTGTTGTATGTAACTGTTGATTAACATGCTAGCCACTAATTGGAGTGCGGCGAACATTTTCAACACAGTTGATATTAAATATTAGGCTAGATTGGCCAGTCGCGCGCGTATCAAGGATACGCGAGAATGCATTGCTCATTTGTGAGGGAGTGAGATGGCTAATTCTTAGTGAAAGAGAGTGGGAAAAAGAGAGAGTGAGAGAGGGATGAGTGAATAAGCTGCCAGTTTTCATCAGCCAGACTGAGTGGCATCGTTTGGTCATTCACCATATAAATCAAACTAAATCATCTAATCAGCCAAATAATGGAGGAGGAAAGCCACGTGACATGTTTATCTTTTGCAGTTTCTAGTAGAGAGCAGCTCAAGGCAAATATTTGAGTGATGAGTTGGAATGAAAAATAAAAATAACCAATCAGAAGAATCTAAATACACATTTATTATGATCAATTTCAATATCAATCGATAGTGAGCCGGACATGCTCATTTGACACTAGTAAAATTGATCACTGGCTGTATTTACAAATATATAGATTAAAATCAATAATAATATTTCGATAGTGGAAAATTTGAAGTACTCAATAGCTAGTTGATTCATCTCACTATAAAAACTTCCCAGTTGAAGATAACGATGAAATTTTTTGTAGCAAAAAGGTTCCGGTAAGCAATGTTCTGAGGGTGGATCAGCCCCATGGACAGTTTTTAAATTTAACCTCGAAAATGGTGTTTTGAAGCTGGTTGGGAGAAAAAAAATAAAAAGATCTGAATTTCAAAACAGAAGGATTAAATATTTGTTCATATATTTTTTGTCTTCGGAGGTACCAGTACCAGTGATATAGGAAGAAGTATAAATGATAGAATATAGCATAGCGACGACATACAGTATAATATTAGGCCTACCATAATTTTTCTTATATCATATCGGAACATCAGGCAATCTGAACTTCTAGGGGAAATTGGAAAAAGTCTTATTCAATCACCATTTACCATTTATATCCATGTAAGTTACATACTTGTAGAATAGTTCTAGCTTATCTCTCCACCACCGAAAGTGCTGAAGTCTCTCACTTGAAAAAAACCATTCATGAAACTGAAAATGTAGGCTACCTAAATTTGATATTAATATTATCTGCTCATTGTCTATTGCTAAACATAATCATATTCCAAGTTTCATTGTGTTTGTATTGGTGCTTATAAAGGTGCTTACAGACTTATACGTCATATTGTGTATAGATTTTCATCATCAAATTAGGCCTACATGTATCTTACTATTTCTGTACAAGTACAAATATAATGAGCATAGGATCAACTGATGAAAAGTGGAATGCGCGTGTTCATAGCACATATGTATGTACGCACCTTGAGAGCAATGCACTGGATTGACTATATTTGTTTGATAAAATGCCTCTTAAAATTTTTTGATCTCAATAGAATTCCTAGAGAATATAACTTGCAACTAAGCCGAGTTAAGCTTAAGCCTATTCCTTGTTGAAGCACTACAGTTGTCACAGATACGAGACAGTCATGTTCCCATGAGAAGATTGGAATAATTGTGGACAGAGTATGCTGACGCATAACTGGAAACTGTGAAACACTTTCAATAGTCAGTCCAGGAACAGACAGCCGGTGTGGGATAAGAAATGGGACAGGTATTGTGGTATTGGTATTGTACCGGTGTCGAGTCTATTTCCTTTTCCATTGTGGCGGTTATCGGCTCTGAAAGAGAAGAGACGTCTATTTTTGTCCAAGGTTGAACTGGGGAACAGGTGAAGGATGATGGTTGGTGTAGCTGCATGCTGCACGGTCGTCAAAGTCATTCCATCGTCGAGTTGAGATGAACTGTAGCTTTACTACGTTCCTGTCTGCTTCTGACCCCTGCAACGGTTCCAACACAACACATTATACACTGGAAATCTCTTAATAAAACGCAGTCAATCCTCACACAGCTCTCTTCCTCTTAGAATATTATTTTCCTACACAACCACTCGTTCGAGTTTTTTTTTCAATTTTCAAACCGTTCAATACGAGCAGCATCTTTCAACTTCTTGAAAGAGAATGAGAATGCTTTCAAGTTATGAAGTCATAATTTTATAGAGAGTATGTTATTGGCATATAGAGTTGATACCTTTCTGTTCTCCGATACAATAAATAATAAAACTTCAATAATTATTGTCTTTTATTCATTTGTTTTTATTTAGCACCCTTTCAATATTTATTGTAACACAACATGTTTTTAACTCTCTCCAGAGTCAAGTGTGAAAATGACAATTTTGCTTTCTTGCAAAAATCATTTGTATCTTCAAAATTTTGAGGAATTTTTTCATCTACAGTAGTGAGTGTGGTATTGCAATTCAGTATTATAGTATTTCCATTTCCTGTAATCAGCATCCATTTGTTTGGTTTCAACCTTTTGGAAAAATTTGAAATGGTACGTTTCAACCTTCTTTATTGTTTAACTTAATTTCTAATAAAGTAGGCTACACTCACTTTCTTCGTTTCTTGAAAGATCATTCATTCACTTCAATATTTATCCACATACTCCCATATTCTTATAACAACACAATACTATAATAATATAGGCCCATTGACGGCTTAAATTATATATTCAGGCGGTGGGACCTTCCCGCAAGGGACTCCCCACCAACAAAAGCCATACGAATTTACTTTTTCTATAATAATATAGGTCACAGATCACTTTTCCGTAATGCTACAAGAGCTTGTATTGTACATTCAGTTAGTATTTATTATTTACAATTCGGCAATATTGCGAAACAGTCTGTGGCATAGAAACTCGATGATGTTAAATTTAAAATTCATTCGAAATTCATGATTTTTCAAACCCTCAGACACCAATCAAAAACCAGTGTCTACATTCCATTCTGGTTCACCAATTTTGACGATGTACATGTTTATTTAATTATGTTGGATTCTGCAATTTAATGTTGAGCAGAATTATTATTGAAGGCAAAGGTATTATTGTGGTTGTGAATCATCACTCATCACTGTTGAAGGAATTGAGTTTATTTATTATGATCGAGATATAATATTAAATTCTATCTGATAAAAATATGAATCAGTCAGTCTAATGATGATTTTCCACATCATGCTTTCATCCTTCCACATCATCACGCATTGTGAGTGATTCAAGGTAAAACGATCATCACGGATTCGTGAGTGGCTTTTTCACTAAAAATGCATAATTTAATGTTGAATAAGGAGGATTATAATTGTCTCGACTTGTTACTGAAATAACGAGAAATTCGATTCAGTTATTACATAATAATTAGTAATCTCTAGTGAGCTCAAATGAACACAATATAAGAAAATGGCCCTTCAACATCTTAGAATATTATTTTCTAGATTTAGGAAAACATGACACTCATATCATGTGTCATGACACATGACATATCAATCTCTAGTAATTCAAATGAGCACAATATAAAATAATGAACCTTCAACACCATAGTAGATTATTCTCTAGATTTAGAAAAACAGACACTCATGTTAATCTCTAGTAAACTCAATTGAATATAACATAGAATAATAGATCTTCAACTCCATAGAATATCATTTTATAGATTCAGGGAAACCTTACACTCACACTCATATATTGTATAACACATTTATAAGAGTCTTGGTGAAATAAACATCTATTCTATTATAAATTACTAGTCAAATCAAATAAATAAAGTATAAAATTATGAATCTTCGACACCATAGAATATTTTTTTTTAGATTTAGAGAAACATGACACTCTAATCAAGAGTCTACCAAGTCCTTCAAGGTTGGCAAGCACCTTTCCTTCATCACTTGGTTCCCGGAGGCGCAAAGAGCCTCCATGTGTGCAAAAATGAAGAGACAAATGCAATTCTGATTGTGGCAGATAAAGATGAGTGAATTCGTGACATGCAGGATGAGTGGAGGAATGTGTGTTTGGGATGCCAAGTCACCTGATGTTGGTTGTGGTTGAGAGAGAGGAGAATGAATTCTGGCAACCGCTTGCAGCGATGACACACAAGCACAGGCCAATGACTGACACACGCACACACACACGCGCGCCAGCTGGCTAGTGGCGTGAGGGGGTGTGGTCGACTGGAAGCAAGGTGCCAAGCGGTCTGCCAGCGAGGAACTCTCAACCGAGCTGACGCAACCAGCACGCCTCTATTCGCGGGACCTCCTTGACTGACCTAGCGTTTCCTGAACATGCTTGAAGCAGTTTCTCAAACATGTTATTATCCACAATCAACTACTGAGAGCTTAAAAAACGTATCAAAAGTAAACTACACTAATTATCGTCTTGTCCGTTCGTTTATTCAATCCCTTCTTCTACTGCTCTCATAGTTAAATGCGCCAATTGAAAGTTTTGCACACATCTGGTTTGAAAACGTGTGTAGCCAGAGCCTAGATCACGTAGCCTGGAGTACCTTTTCTGAGAATCGATGCAAATTTGTGGGAATCCCCCAACTAAATATTATAAACGGGAAGTATTATTGCCTCAATCACATTTTGCAATCAACGTCATAGGCCTACGTCATGGGTCATGAAACATGAATTAAAAATGATATTCAAGAAAATACAATACCATGAAAGCTAACGAGAAGCCTTAAAATTTGAAATTTCAGAGAAAGATTAATATTTTTATGCATTTGTTTCGTTCTGATTTTATGATCAAGTACTGTGGAATAGATATGATACTGTAATCTAATTGATCTTAATAATATTGGCGTCGATATTCATCCTTAATGAATTTAGGATGATCTAATCGATATTAATAATAGTGACGTCGAAATTGATCCTAAATTCATTCAGGATGATTTAATCTAAATCCGTTATAATCCAATTGGTATTGGTATTCTGCAAACTATATTTCCCTGGTATAAAACTGCTATTCTAGATGGAGTATTGTTGAATTACTATTTCGGCGTGTTATCAAAAATTATTGAATTTTCATTTTCAATCCAGGAAGAACCAAAATCCTGCAAAAACAATCTGCAAAGTTATAACATGAAGTAAAGTGTATTTTTATTGTAGAATGTAAAAATAAAATTGATTGGATTTGAAGTGTTCTAGTGAAGTACCTATAGTGACTTTGCTTTGTGAAGTACTGTATTATCATTCAAAATGGAGAATGAATTAATTATTCAATATTCACAGGTCTACGATAGAATAGAAAAATAATATTGGTTTCAAAAATTGGATTGAGATATTTCTGATAATTCAACAGAATAAAATTAGATCATGACTATTTTACTTGGAGTTTACTCTATATGGTAGCTAACTCAACTCTAGCATAACACTTGATCATTTCATGGGTCAATTGGATTGCATAATTATTGATGCATGTGATAGAATCATTCCCATTAGTCTCTATCATTCGTGAAATACAAACCTAATTAAGTTAGATTGTGAGGATTCATATTATATTTCTAATGAAAACACTGGGATTTTGATATATTTTTACTTTCCTTGCCCTATTACCATAGGTAAGGAAAGTATTGCTTTCCGAAAAAAATTAAGGTACCCCAATTTCTAAATTTCTATACGTTTCAAGGTCCCCTGAGTCCAAAAAAGTGGTTTTTGGGTATTGGTCTGTATGTGTGTGTGTGTGTGTGTTGTGTGTGTGTGTGTGTGTGTGTGTGTGTGTGGTGTGTGGTGTGTGGTGTGTGTGTGTGTGTGGTGTGTGTGTGTGTGGTGTGTGTGTGTGTGTGTGTGTGTGTGTGGTGTGGTGTGTGTGTGTGTGTGTGGGTGTGTGGTGTGTGGTGTGTGGTGTGTGTGTGTGTGTGTGTGTGTGTGTATGAGTGTATGTGCGTCTGTGTACACGTATATCATCTCTCAATTAACGGAATGACTTGAAATTTGGAACTTAAGGTCCTTACGATATAAGTATCCGACACGAACAATTTCGATCTGATGCAATTCAAAATGGCGAAAATGTTGTCAAAAACAGGGTTTTTTGCAATTTTCTCGAAAACGGCTCCAACGATTGTGATCATATTCATACCTAAAATAGTCATCGATAAGCTCTATCAACTGCCACAAGTCCTATATCTGTAAAAATTTCAGGAGCTTCGCCCCATCAATGCAGATAGATTGCCAATTATCAGGCTTCAGATACAATTGAAACGAAAAAAATCAAGTGGAGTAGATTGAGCATGAAAATCTCTACAATTAATGTTCAGTAACATTTTCATCTAAAATTGAAAATAAGCTTTAAATTCGAAAAAATGTGATTATTCAATTGCAAATTATTGTTGATTCTATTAAATCATTCACTATGAAGAGATAGCAGACCTCATGTGTGTCTCCAGCGTTATTGCCCTGTCACCAGCTGGCTCAAATCTTTGAATAGTAGACTTGAGATGCGCGGGAATACTAGCGTCAGGTGATCAATTTTCATAACGGCAAGGAAAGTTGTGTGAGTGCGCCACACCAGATTTTTTTTAGTTCATGAATACATTGATGAGAAAAGCCATTATAGTTTCGAGACCATGAAAAAACAGACTATGTTGAAAGAAATTGTCAAATTTATATATTATGTTACTATTACATCCAGTTAGTGATGTTGCTGAAAATTGAGACATTTTAAAATTCACTCACTTCAAATGTTGAACTGTTACTTTTCGATTCACTAAAATCGCGATAAAGGATCTTGTACTAATACTTAAGATAGATTTTCATCAGTATAATTCAGCACACTACATCGAATATGGTACCTCTGTTCCATATACCTCTGTACCTCTTCATCTTCTTCTTCTTCTTCTTCTTCTTTTTTTTCTTCTTCTTCTTCTTCTTCTTAATATATTATATTGGATACTTCTACTGTTCATTGTACATCAAGAAAGAATTAAATATCAGAGATCACAGGTTAAATCCGAATGATGAGTAATAATAATAACTGGAAATGTAATTCAATGCCAGAATAAAACATTTCATATATTATAATTGAACGATGATAGAAGCAACTAGGAAAGTTCCGGTTCATAGCATATGGTAAATACTGCGAAGAAGCCAATGCCTAGAATGGAATTGGTTTATTATTAATAGAATCCATTAATTGTTGGTTAAATTGATAGAACTTCATTCAATTAAACACGAAGCTATAAATTCATAATACACTCCCTTATACAGTACCGTATGTAGCCTAACTCAGTTGTTTTACTTGTCGCAGTGTGATACTGTGAAAAACGTTTTATTGACAGGTACATTTCTGCAGGAATTAACCTACATGCTGTAATTGATTTTGGTAGGATTTTTCACAAAGATTGAGGTATGTGGAGAATATGTATAATATTAATAATAAATTATACAGAGTGTTCTAAAAAAGGTGAGTATAAGTCAGGGCGTGATTCCTCACATCAAAAGAAGAAAAAAGTTCTAATTAACATAGGTCCGAAAATGCTTGGTTACCAAGTTATACAGAGTGAAAGATTTCGTCTGAATTTTAGTTCCGCTGCTGAAACGAAGCCCTACGGGTATTTGTTGGCTGTTAATTAAGATGTACAATTTAGCGTACAGTACGCTACATGGGCGTAGAACCTTTGGGGGACACGGGGGACGCGTCCCCCCAATATTTTATGGTATAGGCCTAGGCTATGTCCCCCGGAAAAATTTATTGAAGTTTTTAATTATGATAATACATTTTTATTTGGTTGATTTGTAAATTGGGAATAAACTTGCCTTGTACGAAATATTCATACATAGCGTCGTTTGTATGTATGACAAGAGTGACCAGTGTGTTGAGTATTCTAGCAGAATCTATATCCTTATTATGCACGAACACACTCATCTATTATGTTACGATTGTTACATAAGTATTTTGTATCTGAAACTCTCTCCAAACAAGGACAGTTACAATAGTTACAATCAGAAAGATTTAAAATTTGTTTCGAAAAATGTAATTACTCATGGGAATTTATGTTGATCTTTGTAACACAGTTTCAAGTAAAGATTACAGCTTTGTATGGTTTGTGAGTGGAGAACTTTTTTTATGGTTATTTAGCTATCCTGCTTTGATTGGTAATCAAAACAAACAATACAACTTATGCTGTTTTTTTTTTGTAAATAATTTGTATTTAGTAAAACTTATAAAACCAGTAACTCAGAATTTTATTCACCCACTAATTTACCACTGCCAAATTAGAGGATTTGAAACGGATTTGAAGTGAAATATGCTTTTAAAAAACCATCATTTAAATGAGCTATTTTTCAAAAAAATCTTTACTGGGGGGCACCCCACCCAGACCACCATCGACTGGGGGGGGTCTCCCCCAGACCCCACAGTACGTCCCCCCCCCCCCAATGTTAAACAGCTATCTACGCCAATGGTACGCTATTTCGTCACATATCTTCAAAATTACTGTAGCTACAGGTCTGGAATCGATTTTATTCAATTTCTCAGTTCATTTTACATAAAGTGCGCCAAATTGTACATCTTAATTAACTGCAAACAAATATCCATAGGGCTTCGTTTCAGCAGGGGAACTGAAATTCAGACGAAATCTTTCACTCTGTATAACTGTACGGTATAGCATTTACCCTGTATAGCATTTATGGACCTATGTTAATTAGAACTTTTTTTCTTCTTTTGATGTGAGGAATCACGCCCTGTTTTATGGGCATCTTTTTTCAGAACATTCTGTGTACTATTTGTATATTAAATATGATGAATAAAAATGAGAGCAGAATTGATTTAACTCTAAATTTAATGAAATTTCTCAATTTTTGATAGAAACAATATAATTAATATGAACAAAAACGTTCATGATTTTTTTCAGAATTTTTCAGAATTTAAACGTCAGTAGCTCGTTAACAGCTCGTCTCACGAGATTTTTGTACAGGTCAAAAAGTGCCAGAAATTCACTTCTACACCCGAGTCAGTGACCAAAAACCGCTTCTTTGGACATTTTTGGGAGAATTGAAAATCTTAAGTGATTTTTACAATATTCAAAAATATTGTTTTGCCACTTGGGAAAATCCTCGGGATATCTCCGGGAACACACCATTCCCCCAGGATTTACAGGGATATTAAATCCCTGAGGACAATGTTCACAGGAGATACCAGGGATGACCCTATTTCCCGAGATTTGTCCGGAAAATACGGGACCAGTCAGGATGTTCTGACTATTCAGTCAGGATAATGAACGATTCCTTGATAGGATCCTTTGAAACAATTTTGAAAAATCAACAAGAATATCAATGTGAGCTGCATGACATTGGAAATATCTTGAATATAGGTAATAACTAAAATTGAGTCTTTTTTCCACTACATTGTAGGATGCTGATATCATTTTGAAATATTAGATGAATTAACAAATTCGTATCTAATGAAATTGTATTTTCCATTGTGGAATAATATATTGCAAGTCAAATTGTAGACTACTATGTGGATACAATAGAGTTTAATTTGTGAGAATTCAATTTGAAGTTGATAAAACACCAACACTTTGTGCCGGTTGCACAAAAGCCCATTAAATTTTTACCGTGATTAATTTCACAAGAACCAATCAGAGAAGCCGTCTTATAAAAAAGGCCTTCTCTGATTGATGGTTCTCGTAAAGTTAATCACGGTTAAAATTTAACCGGCTTTTGTACAACCGGGCCTTACACAACAGCAGCTGGAAAATGAGCCAGAGAACTGAAAATTTCTGTTGAAATTTTCAGTTGAGGATAAAAATAATAATTCTTAGAGAAAACCAATTCTTTGTTTTATAGAGAAGTAGTTTGATGGAGGAAGGGCCTATGTGCAAAACCATGTTTTGAGAGATACGCTGTCAAAAATGAACTTATTCACGCTCAAACGCTTAACACTACCTTCGTCGTCGTCGTCTCATCGTTCAGAAAAAACATAGAAGTATGGAAATTTGTAGACACAATAGAGAAAATGGCGGCGAATCCATAATAAGGCCCTAAAGTTCTAAAGGCCTAAAGTTCTTAGTGCCCTTTTCCCATCAAACTCCTCTATATTGATTATTCATGATACTAATTAATTGGATAATATGTGAGATGTGAACTGGTTTATTATGAACAATAAAAACTAATATATTATGTGAAATACCTAAATTGCGTACCTATTGTGTATTTTTGGGGATGAACTTTGTGACAGGGGATATGAAATGTATTATGGACATTAATAGTGAGGTCCACGTTATAATGGCAGTGGAGGAAGATAGAAGAACAATGTTGCCGATCCTGTGTCTTGTCAATGTCTTCTATAGACGGTAGCTGATAATATGAACTGTTCATTCTCAATTAAAATAATCAATTATTTTTTATTAAGCAATAATTTATATTTTTCAATAATCTTATAATGAATTTTTATACTTAAGATGAAATATTTTGTTAATTGATTATTAATTCTACATTGTTGAAAGATGATCTGGCAAATAACAAAGCGAGAAAGAGATAGCGCTATCCGCTTTGTTGAATGATACCAAAGATAGCAATACCATTGCTAATCAAACACTACCATTATAGCGTTGGCCTCACTGTAGGTGCATTATGGACTATTGAAATGGGTATAAAACCTAAGGTTAATCGATAAACATATAAATGAAATTTGTATATTCTTAAACAAGTGACTTAAATGAAAAATACGATACTTTAAATCTTTAAAAGGAGGTATCCATCAGCGCAAAAGATGAAAAATGTGGGTTGTTTATGTAATGAACTTTTCGCTGCTGATCGATTACACTTTCTCCATAATTACATAGTACAAACAACACCTATGATGCGTTGGAATAATGTAATAACTTTGTTACAGGGAGAAAGTACGAGAGATGCTTCCTAGCAATTAAATTTGCTCTCCACGCAAATCACAACTCACAGCGTTAATTCAATCAGATTCACTGATGGACAGCATTGCAAATAAATCATGATGCAAACGCAATTACAATGTATAATAGCTATTTGTATATCTAGAGTGAAAAGTACTGTTTTTTCTCCCTGAGGGAAAAGTTTGGAGCCCGAGGCGAAGCCGAGGGCAACAATTTTTCTGAGAGAGAATAGTTATTTGTGCAACTAGTGCGCAAAGTGACAGTTTGCTGCACCGAAAGAAACGTTTACGCCCGAGCCATAGGCGAGGGCGGAATTGTTACTTGAGTGCAGCAAACGAACTTTGCGCACGTATCTCACATTAAATTTTTCCTACAGTTACCATTGAATATGAGAAGTGGTTGATGATGGGTAAAATGATGGCTGAAATCCATCAAATGTTTGCCTGTATAAATTAATAACAACTTTAATTTATTTCAAACTTGATAATCCAATTGAAAATTAATAATCGATAAAAATTAAAATTAAATTAATCTAATTAATTTGAAAAATTGAATAAATATTAATTTCTAAAAATTTAACCGGCTGCTGTGCAACCGGGCCTTAGTATTAATAGTGTGCAAAGTAATACTAGAGCGGAAAAGTGATTCTTTGCGTTCTGTAATCAGTGCAGCAATGGCCACTTTCCAAGGTACCTGTAGGAAATAGTTATTTGTGCAACTAGTGCGCAAAGTGACAGTTTGCTGCACCGAAAGAAACGTTTACTTGAGTGCAGCAGAGGAACTTTGCGCACGTATTTCACATTAAGTTTTTCCTACAGTTACCATTGAGTATGAAAAGTGGGTAATTATGGGTAAAATTGCCTGAAATGCATCAAATGTTTTTCTGTGTAATTTTATTATTGATAAAAACCTTAATTTATTGTCAAATTGAATAAAAATGTTGTCCTTGGTTATAATATCTAATACTAATAATTTGCACGTTGTGCTTGGTTGCACCTCTGCTCACTATAGCAGCCCAGTCACTGTTACCAACTTCATTTTTATTTTGCTGCACTGTTGCTCCATATAACCTACTAAGTATTTTGTGTTGCCATGTTGCAAATCTGGAGTGCAGAAAAATTTTTCCCGCACTAGAGTGGAAAAGTGATTCTTTGCGTTCTGTAATCAGTGCAGCAATGGCCACTTTTCAACGTAACTGTAGGAAAAAGCATTTTTCACTCGTGATATACACAACATTTTTCCTCCACCTACATTTTTATAAAAACTGCAAATAAAATAATTTTTAAAAACGTACTCGACCAAACAATGTGTTACAGCATAATCTAAAAAGTAAACAGAAACAGCTGGCTTGTAATCACAGTTCTCCGCCGACAGCGCTATGCGCTATTGTCGGCAAAAGTTGTAACAACAATGGCCGCCACAACCACAGCTATGATGTAAGTTCCCGTTTCAAATTTGATTAGTTAATGAGGAATATTCGTTGGCTGGTATTTTGAATATCATGGAATAAAAAAAAATTCATACATATTTTTAGTATATTGATATGAAGTTTGTGATAATTTTAGCATACAAACATAAATTTCATATATTGATCAAATGTCTGGTTGAGGTATTACATTTAGTTGGTTTAATGACTACTCTATATGCTTCCTCATCTGAGCTTAGACCTTCTAACCTATTTCAAATGTAAGTTTTTAAAATAGAGATGCTCTTCATGTTATTTTAATAGAGTTACTTTTCCTCCCTTGGGAGTTTTTATGTTTTTTAGTACTGTACCGAGAGCGAAAAAGTGACACTTTAGTATAATGTTCCAGGGAGTAAAGTAAGTACTTTAAACAGTAGGTGGAGGAAAAAGTATATATAATAGTAACATGATATAATACATAATAATATTCATCAGAATCATTACTTCTTGTTGTTCACATAATTTGAATAATACTTTTGGGCGAATGTCTATCGTTTTTTGCCTTCTGTCATAAATGTTTTGAAATCAATATCCTTTTTTCCATCACGACTTAAGGAATACGCTTATAATGAGATAAGATATATATTATTCATTCATTAAATGCTCCTGAAATGGACAAATATCTTCTCTTCACTTATTTATTCTTCAGCTATCAGAGAAGAGGGGACAAATTTATTATCTAAGCTATCCTTTTTAACTTCTCAGGTTGTATAATTATACTGAATTCAATAGGAAAAATCTGGTGTGGTACACTCACACAGCTTTCCTTGCTCATTAAACTGTAAACCTCATTCTTAAACGAGAATAATCTAGGGGAATAACTTAATGACGATTGGCGGCTACCTATTTAAAAATATATGTTCAAACTATTTTATATATTGTTTTCAGAGTAAATTTTTCTTTGTGTAAATAGTGAATTTTGAGGATTTTATAAAAGTCGTCAAAACAGGTGTTCTACAGGTAAAATATCTGGAATATGACTGTGTTCTTTGGAATAAACTGCTCTACCTATCTAACTCATGCACGAGAAGGAGGTTACAAAGTCCATTTCTCAAGGATGGGGTGGACCCCCTGTTAGTTTCCCAGGAAGGAGACTCATGCCAGTTGATAGAGCTGATAAATAACTATACAGGGTATGAATTTGAAAAAATCGGTCAAGTCATTTTTGAGAAAATCGTGATAGAAGTTCAAGAAAATCCATTTTTCTCAAGAATATTACGGAGCTCCTGCAATTTTCATGACTCAGGGGACCTTGAAACGTATAGAAAACTTGAAATCAGGGTACCTTCGATTTTTTGGAAAGCATTACTTTCCTTACCTATAGTAATAGGGCGAGGAAAGTAAAAATTATGTGAGTTGAGAATATAAAAACATATACTGTAAGGAGAACACAAATACCGTATTAGAGAAATGAATCTTCTTCAATGTTGTTTTCCATCACGAACTGCTTTTTATTAAATCACTTTTTGCTTTTAGAAAACAACCAAGAAGATGGCGGAACTGCCGAAAGATCTCGTTTTCCAGTGAGTGATTAATTCATTTATTGTAAAATATCTGACTGCTAGTCGTTTTTTCTAAAAGCAAAAAGTGAAATGTATTCTAGCCTGGATACAGAGATATTGTAGAAATTATCAAAATTACAGAGAAATTCATAAGAAAGGAAGACATGATAACAATGAGATGAATTATTAATATTGTGTGAAACGTATAGAAGAAATTGCTCTAAGATCAGTTCTACAATACTGCCTGGGATATGATACATAGTGTATCCTTTGGGAAGAATTTCTCGGTCAACGTACTGGTCAGTCTGAACTGTTTGTGTGTGTGTGTGTGTGTGTGTGGTGGGGGAGGGGAGGTAGAGCTCCGCCTTGTCCTGTGATGATGTGCGCCTTTCAATTACTGGGCAATTTATTGTCAATGACGTCATTTTGCCCTCTAATCAGGATCAAGGCCTCCGCCGTCTTCGGATACTTAATGAGCGCACCCCAATTCAATTCGTTTTAATTGTGCTGCGCATGCTCGCAGCATACACTACAGCATACACTCTATAGTGAGGTCCACGTTATAATGGCAGTGAAGAAAAATAGGAGAACAACGTTGCCGATCTGTCTTGTCAATGCCTTCAAGAGATAAATTATATTTTTCAATAATTTCATAATGAATTTTCGTAATTAACCCTATAGAGACACACTTACTTTATGCTAACACAGTAGACACCCAATTTAATTTTGCATTTTTCTTTGAAAAATATGAAAAAAACTAGTACTTGGACCATACTTCATCATTTCTTAATCATTTTTGTTACAAATGCATACAGAAATCAAAAGTGAAGCACTGCTTATCAATATTTTATACTAATTTTAGAAGTACGTATGTTCCGCCTAAGTGTTGGAGCTCCTAATCCGGTTTGAACGAATGGCTTGATCATTGCCAGTGACAACTTCATCAAAAACTCACGTCTCTTCATTTTATTGTTTTGAATCTCAAGTTGTAGAGAATCATAGCATTTATTCCAATCAGATCCATCATCCCATACCACATTCGTAGTGACAATACAAGTAAATCTTTGTAATAAAAGTGTTTGATAAAAGTCCTACGTAAAAGACACTCTGGGGTGTTAGACACCCCAAACGAAGAACAAGATTAGCTGGTGACCTTGTAGAATGCTATTACTGACTGGAAGTGGTGGAGAGTAGTTGACAATACTACAAACCTAATTTAGACTGGGCATAAATTCCCATCTGTTTGATAATTGTCTACTGCAGAACAGAAAAAAATCCCTGGGGTGTGAAACGCCCCCAGTGTGTCTCTTTAGGGTTAAACTGAAGTATTTTGTCAATTAATTATTAATTCTACATTGTTAAAAGACAATCTGGCAATACATCAAAGCGAGAAAGAGAAAGCGCTATCCGCTTTGTTGAATTATAGATAAGGATAGCAATACCATCGCTAAACAAACACTGCCATTATAACGTGGACCTCGCTATAGCAATGAAAATATTGAAAATGGAATGAATACAAGCGCCAAAATGAGTAAAAGCCTGATACAATCAGTCAGTGAAAGGGCTATAGTGAGATTATCATGGCAGTGAAGAAAGATGGCCAATTCTCTGCCTTGCCACTGCCTTCCATAGAGGACAGCTAATAACGGTATCTGATGTTATTTGTATTTGTCAAGAAAATATATTTTAAAATAATGATATTTTTCTATGATAATTGAGATTGAATATCTTGTTAATTAATTAAGATGAACTTTACTTTTTGTGTAGTTGAGAAGTTGATATTGAGGTAATTATTCATATTAAATAAAAATACTACGAAATTGTCAAAAAAACACAGATTTATTGATAGTTACAAAACTATCACTTTGTATTCTATTAGTATTGATAGTTTTCCAACTATCAATAAATCTGTGTTTTTTGAAAATTTCGTAGTATTTTTATTTAATATTATTCGAGCTGAATTTTTACATTTTAAAACATGATCTGGCAACGTTGTGGAGCTGAAAGAGGATAGCGCTATATGCTTAATCAACAAGTTTGAATTGAAAAAATCTTTATTCATAAAACATGTGAACATGAATTGTGTCACAGAACTTTATATAGCCTAAATACTAATTACAAACAAATGTCATACACATAAAATATTATAAAAATCTGGTGTGGTGCACTCACACAACTTTCCTTGCCGTTATGAAAATTGATAACCTGACGCTAGTGTACTCTCGCATCTCAAGTCTACTATTCAAAGATATGAGACAGCTGGTGATAGGCCAATAACGCTGGAGGCACACGAGGTCTGCTATCTGTCCGTAGTGAATGATTTAATAGAATTAACAGTTGCCAACAGTTTGCAATTTAATAATCACATTTTCTCGGATTTCAAGTTCATTTTCAATTTTAGGTGGAAATGTTACTGGACATTAATTGCAGAGATTTCCATGCTCAATCTTTTCCACTTGAAATTTTCTGTTTAAATTGTATATGAAGGCTGATAATTGAGAATCTAAAATCAAACTTTGCATAGATGGGGCAAAACTCCTGAAATTTTTACAGATATGAGACTTGTGGCAGTTGATAGAGCTTATCAATGAATTTTCTAGGTATGAATTTGATCGAAATTGTTGGAGCCGTTTTTGAGAAAATCGCGAAAAACCCTGTTTTTGACAACATATTCGCCATTTTAGCCGCCATCTTGAATTGCATTTGATCAAAAATGTTCGTGTCGGATCCTTATAGTGTGAGGACCTTAAGTTCCAAATTTCAAGTCATTCCGTTAATTGGGAGATGAGATATCGTGTACACACAACACACCACACACACACCACACACACACACACACACACACAACACACACACATATATATATTATATATATATATATATATATATATTATATATATATATATATATATATATAATATATATATATATAAATAGCCCAATACTCAAAAACCACTTTTTTGTACATATACACCCTGCTACTACATGTCAAGTCTGAGGAAACAAATCTAACCAGCAACACACCAAACAAGAAGCTATGCAAATTTGCATAAATACCACAAGTACGGTTATCAAAGACCTTAAGAAGCCATGTAAATGTAGGTTTGAGACTCTTCAATCACCTTCCTCAAGAAATAAGAAATTTCCCGTTTTTGAAGTTTAAAGATGCAATTTACAATTTTCTAGTAAAAAATCCCTTTTACAGCTTGAAAGAGTACTATGAGAAGTGAATATTTGAATGTATTATGACTTTTAAAAAATGTATACTTTGATTTTATCATGACTTATATTGTATAGAAATATATTAAGATGTAATTGAATATTATAACTATCTTGACAATGTCTCATGCAATCATGTAATTGTTCTTGGACAAATAAAAATATTCTATTCTATACCCACTTATTAAATGCAAGGTATCTCGCCAGGTGGGTATTTTTACTCTTACCATTACAGTAATTAGCTGTTAACGGTTAACAATTACTTTTATTAAAAAACAAATAGCAGATCTCACCCACATTACCGGTACTCGTTATTCATAATATAGTACAGTATACATATTTATCATTTTGACACACGCCCTTTCAATTCTTACTAAATACAATATACAAGTAGCTGAAAATACATAAGACTTTACTCTCCATTATTCCATCAATCATTGTAGGTAGTTATTTTGTTCCGGAATGTAAAATCCATGAATCTAGTTATTGTGTGTTATGTGAATAAAATTGATATACAGGACCATGAAGAGGTTACAAATATTAATATTGATACTTTATTAATCATTGGTGGAATTTTGCTCCAAGTAGATTAACAGAGAATTCTAATATTGTTGAAAATGTGACTGGTGGAGTCACAAAAACAGTCCAACCAGTGCTCGAATTAAAGAGTAGGTTTGACAATATTCGAGTGTTATTATTTAAAGGTACTGGTAATAATATTGTTTGGATAAAGAACAAAATTGGTTTGATTGCAGTAAATTTCGAAATGTGGCTCACTTGCTGAGATTTCCATTATCAATTTAATAAGTTATATAATTGTTTTTAATAATTATCAATTTGATAAGTTAGCCTATATAATTGTTTTCAATGGTACAGTAAACTTAATAAGTTTCTTCAAATTTCATTTCTTGACTGAAAACTATTTATTTTCCCTGGCTCCTTCTTTTGTGCTCTACTCACCCACTTCATGAATTACAACTCACTTAGCCCTATTATTTATTGTGATTATTTGGATTTAGAAAATGGAATCCATTGTATTTTGTTATGTTTAATTGGATATTGAATTGAAAGTCTTGGATGATCGACTAGCAATAGTAAACTTTTATACGTTATTATTAATCAGTAATGATTTGTAATACCTTCCATCTGTGATAGCTTATATTATCATTTTTAATAATTAGAACATAACTTACGCTGGAACTATCAAGATAAATAATATATTAAATGTGAGTAGAAAAATTATTGTAAGTTATACTAGAGAAATCTTCTATAATGCTATATTAATTCTGTGGTTATACATATTATGTAGCCTACAAAACAATAAGTAAATTCAAAGAGGAAAGCAGAGTTGAGATTCTGCAAATTTACATGAAAGTAAACCATATTATATCCCTACCATGTTCATCAACTTGTTAGAAATTTTAATCGCTTCAATCTCAACCAAGACACAATGTTACATCAGAAATTTTTTCCACGAGCCGTGAGGGCAATTTTCAAGTGTCTGCAGGAATCTACTGGCCCACTTGCACACTGAGCTGATGCAAGTACCTCAAGATGTTACCATGACAAGTCGGAATCAGCTTTCTAAGGCAATGACCAGATTCCTTAGAAAAAATTTAGACTTAAATACTTGACTGGTTACTTTCAAACCTTGCCTTCACGCATAACAATCCCTAATCAAAGGATCTCAACAATAATTACTTACAAATTACAAGAAATTAGACCAGTACAGGCGGGGGATTTAATCGAAATTATTATGCAAATTTAAACACAGCTCATTCCAACAAGCTTCTCAGGGTTGCACAGACTTGTTAATGTGGTAAGGTAGTAGTAGTAGTCTAGGAGGAATGTTGTAGATAAAATAAGTATTATAAAAATTCATAACTGAACTGTAATCTAATTTGAGTTTTCAATTTCGCCTCCAAAAGAATCTCAAATACTTCAACTGCTTATTGCCTGAATATGAATATATTCTATGATACACAATGATACAGAAATCAAAATTCATTATTCAATGGATGATGTAACATTGTGTATTGATTGAGATTGAAGCGATTAAAATTTCTAACAAGTTGATGGACATGGTAGGGATATTGATTAATCATTTGGATGGGGAACGACCAACAGACACCGCCCAAAAGTGTTACTTTCCCGAACATTGTTACTGTAATGAGACGGCTAATAAGTCACTACTCTCTTGGTTCCTCAGATTCTGATGGAATTAAAAATGTGTTAGGTACGTAGAACAGAAGTCTGATATCATATAGGTTTCCAACGGAGTAATTGAACCATTAATCAACACCAAAAACGTAACAAAAGAGAAGAATACGGTTAACTATTTTATTTATTCATACATTGTATACAAACACTATAATCATAATATAAATTATGACATGGAGGAAAAACAAGGCTGGGCCTGTACTATTTATCTTCAAAAATTTTGATAGAATGTTCATGTTATCCAAAGATCAAGTTTATGAAATCACACACTGCTTCGTCACTTGATTTTCGGTCCAGGAAAAATGATTTGAAAATTTTGAAGGTTGATAGATTACGGTATAATAGGTTTTGTTAAGATACCAAATAGTTATTATATTTTCAGGAAAAATTATTTTTCAGACATCATAGCTTTCAAACTAAATAGTTTGGACTCAGCAGCATCAATTTACACCAAGTACGTAATAAAAGAAAAGAATACCGTGTTTATTGGATTTTGTTTAGACATATTTTATTACATATTTCTAGAAACTCTTTTATAAGGCGTAATTACATCCTGGCTTTTATTTCTTGTACCTATTTATTATGTGTCGTCTTCTGTAGTCTGATGAAAAACTTGGTCTTCCTCATATTTTTACTTATCCTTTTAACTCCTAAATCAGAACTGAAAATTGTAAAATTACTATCATCATTATGGTACCTATAGAGATAAAAATCTAAAGATAAAATCTAGAGATAATATCAGTCTTTTACTTTATGTTCTTGATGGAATTGTGTCGAGTAGATTTCTTCTCTTATTTGCTCTTTGTAAAACATTACCGTATATTATGATCTGTAAAAAAGCAGGATCTCTGGCAGATGACATTGAAATTGCTGGAATACAAATTGAATAATTATTGATTTACATGCACTCTCACCATAACCAAATTTTCAACAATACAATAGATCATAGATACCCCACCAGAGCATCACATATAAACAAATACAGACTCCAAGATTAAATAAAACATATTCAACAACTAATATTCAGTACCTGTCACATATAATACTTAGAAACATACCTGACTATCTTAAAACTTTTCAAAATTACAGATCAGGCCAGTATAAGCGACTTGTTGAGAAGTGGTTAATTGTAAGTGACCAGGAGGAGTCTGAACGCGTGCTTCTCTCTGTATATAGGTAGGGAATGTGGGACTAGGTGATCTTGTCTGTGGTCCTTCGAAATCCAAGTCCCACAGTGCTTATTATTATTATTTTTTTTTTTTTGTAGCCAGTGTAGTTTACTGTTATAGTATTACATGTTTTTGATTGGATTGTCCATTGTCATCACCATCTTTCATTCTAAGTTTGGAAAATTCTTTATAACTTACTATTTAATTGCATTGCTATAGTGTATCTACCTTTTAGTTTTACTAACTTTTAGTCATTAATTATAACTGGCTGTTTCTGCAGCCAATTATTTGTTTTTCTGCCTATAATATCAACATTCACTCATATCTTTTTTTTTCAATCTGTATTTTTCTCAATTTAGTTTAATATATCAATTTTCATAATTTAGTTTATCGATTTTAAATTCTGCGAATTACGCCAGGCCCTCACAAACACAGGCTTTTGCCTACATGTGAGTCTCTCATAACGTAAGGGTATATATAAATGTACTGTAACTGTACTGTATTATTTGTAAACTGTGAGAATAAAAAAATTTGATTTGATTTGATTTGATAATTGCTAAGAAGCGCAATTTAATTGATGGAATAGCTCGTTCATGTTGAATGGTAATTGACATCAGTCTGCATCTCAAAATCCTAGTTTTTGAGAATCATTAGCTTTTAAAAGGTAGCATTTGAATTAATCAGAATGAATTGCATATAATTATAACTTCTGATATTTCTATTTATCCTATAATCCTCTGTATGCCTCAACAAAGATTTTGTTAGTAATCCCATGATCCCATGCTAAATTTATTTATTTATTCGTGGACAGAATCACAAATCATATAAATATGATTAGGAAGGAACAACAGGCTTGCCCCAAATCTATTCCATTCCCAAATTTTGATAATTAATAAAATGTCCAAAAAATAGGTTATGTTTCTACTGTAACAATAAAATAGTGTAAACTATTATTCAATCCAAACACCCATCACAATTCCAAGTTATTGGGCTAATAATATAGAATAAAATGCCTTTTTTATTTGTTGACGTGGTGAAGTTTGGACAGCAATGTCCACTCGCCTAACTACCACTTAACCACGTCGTTAGCAGAAAATACAATATCAAATAGGAAATATACAGAAATAATAGAGAAATCAAAAATAAAATGTAATAAATAAGAGAGTTCAACATCGGAAAATAAACGTCTTAGAAAATAGGTGTTTTTTTAATAAACTGTATCATCACTGCTGAAAGAGAAGGCAAAAAATATAAGAATAAATGAATGGACAGGCTACTGAGGAAAATTAATGATTAAGATCAGTAAGAATTGAAATCAAAAATGAATTTTATTGATTTCCAATTATTAGGCTATTAAATGGAAATCCAATTTAAATCACCCCGAAGACTTCTGCTACTTCAAATATCGACAACAGGGTGAACAACTAGATGGAAATTCGATGAGCGCTACAATTAAAAAATTATTTGTCAGCACGGGAATAACTTTTGAATATAGTAGCTCTCATCGAATTACCATCTATCTGTTCACCCTGTTGTCAATATCTGCAGAAGTCTTCGTGGTGATTTGCAGCATTTAATTTGGATTTTCATTTAATAATAATTATTAATTCATTAGCATTTGAATAAATGCAATATCTCAGTAATTTCCATTTGTTTGTTGATTTCAAATGAATACCCAGTGAATATAGATTATGAGGAAAAGACCTGTTTAGGCCTAATAGCATTATAACGAATAAATATACGTGTGAAAGAGAGTAAACAATAGTGGAGAAAAGCAGGAAAGCGAATAAGAAGATTTCAAATTAGAAAAGTCAATTTTTATTACAAAATATAATGGAGAAAACAAAATGTTAGCGATGCAGTTATAATATTCTGCAATAGGTGATAGAGCACACACATTATTTACTCCTGGTGTTCAGGTTTCTTTTACGTTTATGTTAAGACCCTTGAAAATAATCAGAAATATTCTTGATAAAAAGGGTTTCAAGTAATATTGACAGAAAGGAACTATTATAGATAGGCTACTGTATGGCACAAACATTCATTACTGGTAATAAATTGTTCTGTTTCTTGAGTAAGTTTCAGGTTTATCATGGCTTCTCTCACAAAGTTTAATCTTGTCCACAAGTATTTACTGCGTGCATGTAAATAGTCACTAATATCAATAGTATTCAATGTATTATAATATCATAATTTTATTAAATGCATTCAATAGCTCTGTTTTTAAGTATGTTTCAGGTTCATCACAGCATCTTTTCTCAAATATACACAAAATCTCACATAGCGATTCACTCCTTTTTCTCTGTGCATGCTTTGAGTTATTATGTTACATCTTGAATTTGTATTTTAATCTACATTGTATTAAATTCTGTTCTGTTTTCAGAATCATCTCAGCTCATCTAATCAAAAGTTCACATCTATTTCTCCATGTTTAATGTGTGCGTGCTTTGAATGATCTATATGTTGCATCTAGAACAAGTTGAGGTTTTTATTAACATTATTTTTTCAATTGCTCTATTTCTAACGGGTTTCAGGTTCATCGCATGCTTAGAATGATCCATGTTGCATCTTCAACAGGTTATTTTGACGTTACATGTAGCATACGGTAGCCTACTATACTTTCATTTATATAGTATATTGAATATGATTCCAGATATGTGTTGGAATTATGTTATTTGCTGCATAGTCACTTATAAGTATTGAGTGTGATGTGTCAGACATGGTGTTAGAATTATTATAAGTTATTAAATAACTTAAATCAAATTTTGATTAATATTAGTCACTTCCTATGTCTTGAATGTGATGCCAGGCATATGTTGGAATCATGATAATCATAATAATGTACCATCACCAGTGCTTCATATTGATGATCATCAGCTGATATTTTTATTGTAAAATACACATTTTTTCACAATAATTGAACTGAAAAAAATCGTTCCAGTTATGAAGATTTAGCTACCTAAATTTTCTTGATATCTCATTTTATCTATTTTAACATTTTTACATAAGTCATAACAATAGAATGCTAAATTGATTTATGTAATTTTCCTTTATCTTGCTTCTGTGAGTGTATTTATTAGGCCATTGAATTCATGTCAAGGAAATTAATGCATGAGCTCAATAAATTAATGATAAGTCAATAAATACATTCAATTGAAATCTACTATTATTGGAATACAAAATATTTTAAAAATATAATATCAAAGATTTTTATATTTAGCACGGTATATATTTTCATCTAAATACCGTGATATTCAGTAATATAGAGTGAACCAGCCCACGTTGGGACACCAAAATTCAAACAGCTATAACTTGGACAAAAATAAAAAAATCTACATTTTTTAATTTTATATTTATTGTATTTGCTTACACTTTCATTCTTAAGGATGGCAACTGCATTGATCGTCAATTTATTGATTTTTTACTGCAAAAACAAATTTTGGGGAGTGTTCCAACATGGGCTTAAGATCGGCCCACGATGGGACATCCCTTGCCCAGGTTGGGATATTGAATTAAAAATAAGCAATTAATTATTTTTGTCAATTTATAACATTTATTATAATTATTGATAGTATAAATACATTAGGTATTTGAATTTTTTTTTAGTAAAAACTATTAGCAAAAGTCATGTGCACAAAGTGTGTTTGAAATGGCTACCTCTGAAGCTACATTACAGGCTATAATCGAATATCATATTTAGGCTATTCATAATTTATTTCACTGATATGTAGCCTACATTGAGAATAAGATTCAGAAGCAATGCTCATCGTTATAATATGAGCATATCTCATGATTGCAGTGTCCCAATGTGGGCTGTCCCAAGGTGGGCAGATGATCATGGCTTTGTTTTAGACAGAATAACTGGATTAAAAAGAAGAGTACAATAATGTTCTATATGTCAAAATATTTATAGAATAATACATAATGCATATTAGCTGTGAGACTCACCTTAAATGGTAAATGTTTAAAGTAAAAATTAAAATTCCTCTTCTCAAAAAAAAACTTTGAGGTTACAAAAACATGTTTTTAATTTGTTCTTAATAACGACTGGTGCTATATCTGAAATTATGATATCTGTAATTATCAAGGATATAAACAGCTGATAAAACATCGCAGTTGTTGCCAACCTAACACTCACTAATTTCCCACAACTTGAAGTGTCCCAACGTGGGCTGATTTACTTATTAAAAAAAATTATTGAAACATATTTAAAATAATATGATACAAATATGCCTATACTGATTCTATAATCATAATAACATCAATTCTTCTAATATTATTTACTTCATAACTGTACAGATAGAAATTAATGAGAAATTGAATTTCCATCTATAGTCCAGTCACTATGTACATTGGTGCATGCAATTTATATTGTAGTTCTGAATTTTCAATATATATTATTTGGGTACATAAGGGAAGTCCAGAACCAATTTCTTCATGCAAAATTTCCTTGTGCTAGATACAGAGTGACCCAAAAACCTCGTATTTTCAGCTCATTTTCCAGTTTTCAGCTATTCTGCCAAATCTCGTAATCGAATCAATCAATGCTCAATCAATGCTCAGATTTCATCGTAGGTACTACACTTCATTCTTTTCGGCTCGTCAAGGCGGTCCAAAATCATGCATTATAAGTCAAATTCAGTTGAAAAGTGGAAGATTCATTGTTCAGTGTACTTAAGCCCATATTCCAATGCACAAAAAATGACCAATTTCTATATTCAAAGCTGCACTATAGATGTCAGGCATGTCAGTTATGACAAAGTTATGTAAAATTTAAATACAGCCATGATCAATAAAAAAGAGAGAAAGAAATTGTTTTTATACTTGTAATTCACCAAGCAAATTAATAATCTCACGAGCACAATCAAAACCTGTGTGCTGCTCAAAGTAAGATATTATCTGCTGTCTCTTATTTGGTTCGATGTCTGCATTGTACAATGGCAACTTATATTCATGCAACATTTTGTAGATGTACGGATGCAAGAAGTTCTGTTCATCATCCACATAATACAGTGATCTATGCAGCAATAGCCAATCAACAAACTCTGACAAGTCTAAACGATCGCATTCTCTTACAAGAATCATAAAACAGTCGTAGCCGAATCTCTCTCCCAATTGCATCATTTTGCTTTCAATGAACGTGTTGAATTTGTGTTTCATATCTTCTACAAAAGAGTTCACTTTATTTAGCATGTGAATGTCGTGTCTCATGGTCAGCATGTAGAAATAGTCATAGATGTGGATTTTGTAGTGTGGCAGATGTTTGAGTAGATGTGGATAGTGACTGATGGTCATGACTGATTCATCGCGGGGAACAATGAATTCAAATTGTTCACCGGTTGAGTTCAGTGAGACCAACTCTCTGAACAAATAGCGTATTTGGAACTCGATTGGTATATGGGCTCGTGGCACGATGAAAGGTGATAATTCTACGTTTTCTTGCAATCCTTCTTCAATATTATTGTTTGCAAGCGATAGCCAACAAACACTCGAATTGGGAGCTGCTTTTAGAAGATATTCATAACCTGAATAGTTAATTGTATTTCCGTTCAAATCTATGTAAATGATTTGAGTTAGGGGAAGAACGTTGGCTAAAAACTCAACACTTCTTGCTTCCAAACTATTATTGCTCAAATTCAGAGAAATTATGTTGGTATCCTTCAAAAATTCGGCCAATACCTCAATATCATAACAGGTTGTATAGGTATTACTCAAATCCAGGTAAAAAATATTGCTGCCAATCAGTGCTTTAAAATAGCGGATATCAATAGTGCAGTAATTTTCTGGCAAACTGTGAAATTTTCTCATTCTGACGTGTTCTTCGTAGTGAGCACTTTTTTTCCTTAGCAATTTTAGTGAAATGACTTTTACTTTCAAAATTGATTCATTTTGTGCCATCAGACTTTTAGAATTGAAATAATTCAGACTAAGTACAGCAATATTGCTATTCAAAAGTATGGGAGGTATGTCAACTATTGGACAATCATCAAGGACAAACATAGATCTTCTGCTGAAGCGGTGTTCATATTCTGTGATGCTAATGTTGTCTAATGTTCCCAAATAATGTGCAAACTTTTCGCCCTTCAAAAGCAATTTTGTTATACCCAGTTTTTGATAGGTATCCTTAATTAGACAATTAACATCATCTCTGTTGAATGGTTTACAGATTTCAACAATGCAATCTGAGTATTTAAACAAACCCATATAGCCAAGCATATATCTGCTAAAATGAACCTTTGTCACATTCTTTCTCATTTGATTCATGTTTCTTTGTTTCACACTGTTGAAAAACTGATATGCTGTTTGGATTTCAATCCCATTTCTACGCAAATTTATTTCAGAAATGCCAGTATTTGCAAAATGTTGAGCCAAATGTTGGACACCTTCATCTTTAATCCAATTTTCACTCAAATCGAGTGATTTCATTTGACAGCCGACAAGACCATCTGTCAAATACTTGATACCCTTACAGGCAATTTCATTGTGTGATAGATTCAGTGATGATATCAAAGTGTGTCTAAGCACTTGAGCTAGATAGTAGACGCCACAACAATCTACTCTGGTGGAACTCAAATCAAGTTCAACAATTTGTGAGCCCAACAGTCCCTGAGAGAGATATTTCAAAGCATTGTATGCCATTTTATTACCAGATAGGTTGAGCTTATTGAATTTTGTTCGACATAGTTGACGTGCCAAGTAACAAACACTGAAAAAGCACAGATGTCTATTTCTCAGAATAAGTGAGTCATTGTTTGAGTCAATCTTGTTTTGAACCTCACTAATATGATTTCCTTCAAAAATTGCACAATCACTTAGGTCGAGAGAGGTGATGCTAGTAAATTGTAGAACAGATGCCAAATAAAATATATTACCACAAATTGTGCTTCCATTGAGAATGAGTGATGTGATTTTCGTATCAGGCAGGTGCAATAACAGATTTGTCAACCTATTGCATTGTGAAGGAAACTTTCTCAGGCTGAGTGAAGTGATCGATGTATATTCAAGAACAGAAACCAGTTCTTCAAAAACAGTGTCTCCATGACAATGACTGCAATCTAAATTCAGTGAAGTGATGTTTGAATTCCATTTTAAACTTGCAAAGAAATGAGCACATTTCTGATATGCACTGAAATCGAATAGGTGAGGGCAGTATCCAAGATAAATTGAAGTAAGGCTAGATCCTAATAAACCATCTCCTAAACTCTTGAAATCCATCTCATTTCCCTCTAATTTTAGAGATTCCACATTGGTTTGATTTAAACATGCTAATAGTTTTGAACATAGGCCTACTTGCTCACCGAAGCTATTACTGATATCCAGGTAAGCAATTCTATGTTTCTTCAAGATATCAACCAGAGAACTAATACCATCAACTTCTATTCTATTCTGGCTTAGATTGAGTGACTTGAGTGACATATTGTTTGAGTCAGCTAAGCCTGATGACAACAGTTTCAAATGATTGCAACGCAAATTACATGTGCTGAGGTCAATTGAGGTGATATTCGTCAAATTCTTACAAAAATCTTCAAAGGCATTTGGGCTATTTGAAATAAATCTATCATTTCCACTCAAACTGAGAGATGTGATTCTAGTATTCAACAAACAAATTGCCAATGTTTGCAAATCAAACAGATCAGTCGATCCCAAATCGATTGATTCTATATTTGTGTCCTTATTCGTCAAAGCATGTGCTAGGCATTTCACACCATCATCGCCTATCCGATTGCTCCTCAAATTTAGAGAAGTAATATTTGAACCCACAAGATAAGGCGCAAATACTTCTATGCATTCATGACTCAACATATTTCCACTGAGATCAATGGTTGTGATTGCTGTGTTTTTCAAAACACCACCCAAATATTTTAGTCCCTCAACACCTATTTTATTTGAGCTTAGGTTCAGAGATGTAATCGTTGTCCTCTCCAAACCGTTTACAAGCATCTTCAATCTCTCACAGTCCAATGCAGTGTTACTCAAGTCTATGGAGGTGAGTTCTGTATCACTCAAAACACTTGCCAAACATTTTAAGTCATAATTTTTTATTTTACATGATCTTAAACCAAGATAGGATATTTCTGTATCAATCAGTGAACAAGAAAGCATTTCCAAGTTGATGACATTATTATTAAAATTTAGAGATTTTATTTTGGTGTCTTTCAATATTGTTGCAAGATATTGTAACCAATTTTTATGAACTTCCTCATCATGTTTAGTTTCATTATTATGACCAATTTCAGATGATGTATAATTAGTTGTATTCCTTCTCCTACAACCGCAGCACAATTTATACATTGTATTAAGACACCCTCTATTATTATCATCACTATGATTAGCATCTTCATCATCATCATTATCACCATCATCATCATCATTATCATTATCACCATCATCATCTTCTTCTTCAGCAGCAGAAGTAGCAATAAAATGTTTTAACCAAGGTATTCGACGACCTCCACAATCATCATCATCATCGTCATCATCATCATCATCATCATCTACAAAATCTATATCAACTGAATTACCCCTCAAGTGAGAAGGTATTTTTTCAACTACTTTTGGTAAATCAAGAGAACAAATTTCAGATTTTGGCAAGTATTTTAAAAATTCAATGAGCAATTCGCTTGTAACTGAATTTCCACTGAGGGAAAGATTGGTCAACTTCTGGGGTTTCACTTCGAGAGCTTTTCCTAAATACATCAAACAAAAGTCTCGAAAATTTTCATATTGAGTAGTATCAATGCTCGAGAAAATGTGTTCATTGAATCTACCTAGCAATTCTATTTCAGAACTCAAATTCTCTGTAGTGTTTGAAACCTCCCCATGATTCAAATCCAGTTTCTTATGCAACATTTCTGGGGTTTTTACATGCTTAGTTGATGATGTCGAAGGGATGGGTTCCAATTGATTGGAGGGAGATGATAATTCCAGTTTTTCATGCACCATTTCTGGTTTTCTTTCATGTGCTGTAGTTGATGATGTCGAAGAGATGGGCTCCAATTGATTGGAGTGGGGATTTGATTCGGTGTATTTGTCATCTTGTAGTGGGCCATAAGTATTGTGCAATTTGTCTGCTATTGAGGCAAACTCTACTGTACTTATTACTTTGGAAAGTCCGCTTAAAGCTTCCTCAGTGATGACCATACAAGTCAGATGACAGACTTTGTCGATTGAAGGTTTATGAAGAGGTTGCGCCAGAGCCTTCATGATCTCATCATGGCTCAAGTCAATCATTCTCCAATCGGACAGCTCGCCTGGACTTCTGAAAGTGGCCATTCTTGGAATATTGAATTGATTAATCCAAGATACAAGAGACAAAAGGGCTTGAAAATGTGGTCATATACTTGAAGTAGGCTACCTATTAAACTGATTCAGGCTTAACAAAGATAAAAAAATGAAGGCTTGTGAAATATTCAATGAACTTGATAATTGTGAAACCAATACTTATATCAGTTTGCTGTTACCCAATATCCTCAGGAAGGCTGGATCAGTGGTGAAATTCCATTTCGAACACCTGCAAAACAAAAATTGAAGGAGTATTGAAACTTTTTTTATGAATGAAGCAAACAAATAATATTCAGAAAATAAAAACAGGCTTTCACCCAAAACTTCTTCTATTTCTTAATTTTGTCTCAAATATTCCAAATAGATTATGTCCTTATCAATTTTCACACAAAACAATCTGAAAATTCCACATCAGAATAAAACAATCAATTTTAAATTAGGAAACTTATATTGAATACTGATATGAAGGAGAGCTGAAAATCAATGAAACAGGAATGAAAGGCATTAAAAATTACTGAACAAGGAAATAAAGAAGTACAGTATTGAAAATTATTGGCATATTATTATACCCTGTGTATTTTATGACAGATGCTGAACCCAAAGTACAACACCACTTCCTTTGTTCAAAGACACACCATCGGGCCGAGACACACGAGAGGCGTTTTCCAGACGAGTCGGCATGACACGACAGGACAGCAAGTCAATTTGATCTAATAAATGAATAAATCAAGAAAGAATAACACTGTAGCCTACAGAATAAATTGGACTTATAACAGACTAGTTGAGTTGAGGAAGAAATAACAATACTTCTTAAACTTGATAGCCTACGGCACGACTCTACTCTACTAGTTTGAGACTGTTTTCATTAGCATAGTAGTGGTAGAGTAGAGTGAGAAGCGGTGGTGGAGGAAGGCAAGTGGTAGAGTACTATCCCACGGTGCTATTCCCACTCTACTCTACTAAAAACTAGAACTCTACCATGAACGTTTTCATTGTGAGAGTTCACAAGATAGTTACTGTAGTACTTGCCTGAAAAATTTCCAGTGGGTGTAAGTTGAGTTTTCTTCGTGTTTTCAATCTTTACATCGGTTATTCTATCCTTATTTATCTATCATGAAACATGATATATCATGGCATATAAAACTATTTTACTCACATATATGTTTCGTAAATTTGTATCCAGACGCATTCCAAGCCGAAAGGTTGATCTTTAGCAAAATTTATATGATCCTTCACAAGCTGTATGGAGACTGAAAAAAGACATAAGAGAAAAATTGACAGTCATCGTACATAATATGACGTAGTAAGGGATCGATTGATTAATTGCCTTTATTAAAGGCGGAAGAGTCCAATGTTTTATTTCAGCCAGCAAAATACATTAATTTTCTATGTACAGTATATATTGTATAGTTTTATTTTTAATAAATTCCAATTTCTATGTCTGACTATTGTAAACGGTACATTAGAATTGGAACCGTTTTGGGCTTTATAGCCTGTGCCTTGTGGTACTTTTCTAGAAGTTACTGTATTCTGAATAATTGATTAAATAAAGTGATAAATGAATGAATACATTAGGCTATGTCAGAAATGCAAATTCAAAACAGTTAACAAAGTGAAATACCTACAGTACAAGACAAAAAATACAATAACACTACAAAACATGCACTGCAAAACCAGAACCAGTGTTATATTATAGTTTTGTGTAATTGTAACAGATCCAGGGGTTATTGGAATGCAAAACCAGGGTGAAAATTGATTGATTCATTGAATTTATAAAAGAAAGAGAGAAGTTCGGATTCTCCGATGTAAACAATCGGTTATACATTTGGATTTATACTCAAAAGCATCCAACTATTTTATTGAGCAACAATTTTGTCTATGACGGAAAAAATGCTAAATCTTTCTAATATCATATTTTCAAATAAATCAACTGGGTGACAAAACGTACCCTTTCATAAAGCTTCATTTGTTTTTTTAAGAGTATTGAGGTGATAAAATTGACAGCCCTAAGACCTAGAAGATACCATGTATTATAATTTACAGTTACGGTACTGGATTCAGGAAAAAAATTATATTCTAAGTTATTCTTCCTGAAACCTCTATTAAAAAATATGACAAAAATTTTCCAATAAACCTCTCTGCTTTCAATTTTTTATATTTGCAAAACTTTCTCAATAAAATTTATTAAACCTTTTTTCTTAATAAACCTCTGCTTAATTGTAGTTTTCAATGAACTTCTGCAATATTTTTCTTCTTTTCCGGCTTACAGTCAGTTTTTTTTAAACTCTCAACTTACTTGATTTAAATATGCAATAATATCACCTATGAATTAATTCGAATTGTACTTTCGTCACTAGACAAATATTTCATTAATATGAATTGTAAATAATATTCTATATATAGAATGAATTGCAGTGTATCAAGATATTAGAGAACGGTACTTTACGACTCATGTATGTGATATTTTAGATTAGTATAAGGTATCACAAATGAAGATCTAAATTTTAATAATACAAACTAGATATTATCTAGTTGAATTCACACGTTATAAGGCAGCATCTAGTTAACAACGGTTTGCTATCCTTGTCTGTCATTAAACAAATCAGATACCGTTACTATCCTTTTCTAGCTCTCCACACGTTACTGCTTTCAAATTGTTTGAATTCAATATCGTTTAAATTATTGAATTTTTTATCTCTTGAATTATAAAATCATGAAAAATATTTTAGTAATATAAATAAATCAAGAAAATATAAGTTTAGTAATTGATATATTTAGCATTGATAATTATTAACAATATATAAGTATATGTATAAGTATATACGGTAGCCTATATTAATCAACTTACTTGATTGAGAATAGTAGCTCAATTAATATTAATTAATAGTTCAATTATTATATACTGTATTGATAATCAGCAATATTGACGTAAGGTTCTTGCGATGATGTAGGACTTTGTAAGTAGCCCTCATCCAGCAGCCTTTGATAACAGCATCAAGTGGCTCTGATTTCCCGAGTTAGACGTTATCCTAGAACAGAATATTTTTCTTCCTTTAAAATTTACTTACTTCATTCCTAACATACCCACCACATATGTTAGTACTCTACTATTTATTCATGTGTAAATGCTTTTATGATGCAAATTTAATAGTATTGAAAATAAAATATCATTTCATTACATTACCTAATCATTATCCATAGATTGAAGGAATAATTATTTTTATCTTGATGTTTGTCTGTCTTTGTCAATATTAAATCGTTTGAAAAACGAAATATTTCAATCTATCTTACCTTTTGTATAATACTGTATCTTTTGTAGACCTATCCGTGGATAGTTTGAATGCAACAGTTACGTTCAATGATGTAAACGGTGCACAGTCAAAACAAGCCGAAACCGAGTATCTATAGGTATAGAATATAGGACACTCATCAGCTGATTGCAGTACTATGTTTATGTCGCCATGGATACATCACGGCGCTCAGATATTGATTTGCTCTACTGAGGGCATGCTCAAATGCATCTCAGATGCATTTTTACTCAATAATTGCATCTCAAGGTGGGGTTTTGTTTTGACGACAACAACACGACAGATCGTGTTCGAAAAAAGACAGAATTATCATCCAAACATTTAAGCTGCGTTTACACCGGAGTTAATAATAAAAGTTTTTAACATTCTTGTTATCAACTGATGTTAATTACAAAAGTCAATAACATCATGTTAAGTTGCGTTTACACCGGAGTTGATAACATGAGTTATTAATAAAAAGTCGTCAACTTGACTGAATCGACAAAAAATTCTCTTGAAAAAGTTTATAACTCGTGTTTTAAACAGAAAAATCCTTGTTATTAACAAGATCTATGTTATCCATCGAGAGTCGGTAAAGATCAAAGGAAATGTGTTATGTTAATAACAAAAGCCTCTTTTATCGCATTAACTTTTGTTAATAACAGGTTACTATCTTCCCCGCAACCCCCTCGCCCAGTATCACTACCCTACAACTACAGCTGTTCCCTAATAACTACAGCTGCAGACAAAACACGTGACAAAGTTATTAACTTTTGTTGATAACAAAACTAGCAGCCAAAAGAAAATGTTATTATCTTATGTGTTGAAAACTTTTGTTTTAAACTCTGGTGCAAACACATTATAATTTATTTACATTAGATCAAACGAAAGATCAGATGAAGATCATTGTGTTAATGATCACACACATGTTTCAATTAAAAGTATTTTGAAGACAATTTTTTGCTTTTTATTCCGGCTGTTATATCATATGAATACTCTCATTAAATGAAATCATATATGAAAGTTAATTATATTGATAACAAGATTTTGTTAATAACAAGGAATTTTCTGTTAGAAACATGAATTATTAATTTTTGCCAAGAGAAATTTTTGACGATTCAATCAAGTTAATAACTTTTTGTTATTAACTCCGGTGTAAACGCAGCTTAAGAAGATTAAAAAACATGAAATAGAATTTGTTTTTCAGTCAGTGGCCTTGACTTTGTATGAAAATTGATATAAATTTTCAGATAGGCCTACCAAATTCCTACCATGTCTAATGCATATTTTTCCCCTCAACAGTTCAATTTTGCTTCCCTTAAGGTGGTTGCCCCCAGGACGGGAATCACAGATTCCTGATTATGTAACTATATAGTTGAAATTTTTTTCAAAATTAAATAAATTTCCATATTCAAAGCAAGTTTGAGATTTATTTATTTAAAATCAGCTTAAGGACAAAGAAACAGACAACTATTTAGACTCTATACTCTGTTCACCTAGGTAGTACTGTTTTTGTATAAGATTTATCCATTCAGGTGTGCTCTAATTCTTTGTAATCTGCTTGGGTTTATATGATTCGATTGTTTGCTAATTGTAATATTATGATTGAAAAAAGGTATTTTTTTAAGTGTTTTCAATCTACAGTATTTAGATTGAAAGTAGTTTGTACCAAAAAGTGGTTTGTTTATTCAAAAACGTTGAATTATGACTTATAATATAGGTAGGTACTGGTATTACAGTAGGCTACAGTATCGTCTGGATCTAGAGGGCTACAATTTAATAGGCTATTAAATATTTTAGTGTTCATAAAAGACAAGTAGGGTACTTGTAGTTGGTTTATTGAAAAACTTTATACATACTACCTATACCGTATATTATGTATTTTTTATATTATAGTGAATTTATTTTATTGTTGTGACTGCAGCTAAGGCCAAATTCGCACAGAAGGGATGTCGGTCAGGGATGTGGTGCATACTTTTGCCCCTTCCACTTTTCTCATATGAAAATAATTATATTATGTTCCAATGCTCACAGAAGTGGCACTCTTGCTTTTCCTGTAGGAGACAAAATTCCGACCATGTCTCCGCCGACGTTCATTCTGTATGAATCAGGTCTTATTTTCAAGTACCTAGTTTATTAGCCAACATAAGAATAAAAGATAGTAGCTACAGTATAATACAAGCAATAAATAGTAAGCCTATGAGATTTACATGAAAGAAAATTTTCCAACTCTTGTGGACTACCTAGGAATCTATCCAAGTTAGGAAGCCCAACAAAGTCTCAAATTGTGGAGGAAAAAATTATCCATATAGAAGGATTTCGACTTATTAATTTTACTGGCAACAGTCAAAATATCAGATTTAGCTTTCATAATCAATCAAAAACCGCAAACTATCAAAATTTAGGGGTTTCTAAGATTTTTTTAGAATCAATATCCATATTATAATGGAATCAGGGTTCATTTTCTCACTGAAAATCTTATTTTGCATGCAAGTTGTAATATCGCTTCGAATAACTTAATTACTGTCAAAGTTTTCGACGGCGAAATTTCACGGCTATCATTCATTTTAGTGATACTACAAAGTAGAAGGAAGAACTCTTCTTCTTTGTGGTGATACTTTTTAGTCACAGACATATTATTCTGTATAAATATATTATACAGAATAAACAATGATACAGAATGAATCATCTGATATACGGAATAGATATTAATTGAGAATATTCAATAATAATATTTTATGTGGATATATTTTTCACGTATTATTCCAGTGCAGTAACGGTGGTGGATGGTGGCAACACTGCTTTCTGCTTTTGACTTGAGTGACTCACTTGACTCGACTGACAAATACCACAACATTTCAAAGCGTTCCAAAATCTTTATTTTATATAATTTAATTTGAAAAATGGTTTTTAAATTGTATTTTATAAACTCTCATCATGTGTGAAGTTGTTGCAGAAAGTATGGCTTCACTTCAAGAACAATTGGCGGTTGCTAGGAGTGAAATCAGTAATCTAAGGTACAACTCTATAAGGTTATGAATGTGTTGTCTATTCTAGAAAAATTATATATTTTTTTTAAATAAAGTTCTTTTTTATTCTTTAGTGAATCAAAGTTTAAAGCTGTTCATGAATAACTAACTTGTTATTAACACGCAAGTTAGCCTACTACTTATACTTGGAAGAAATTTGTAAAATGACCGGCGTGTCCGCATTACTCATGTCATACCATGAGGCCTTTATTGTTGTATTTTCAAGTTTCTCAGTAGGTTTTCTTTTTATTATAACTTATTAATTGATCAATTTCATTGCAAAAGTTTTACATGTTTAAATTTTGTTTGTTATTTTTCATCAATCATCAATTTTAATTTATGATTAGCCTATCTTCAAGTCCTCTTTAATTTTTTTTTAAGACGACCCATTGTTTCATGATAATTCAAGTCTAAATTGATATGTAATTAATATGTCTACAACATAAAATTTAGTTTTATCTGGATTAGCAGAAGATGGAACTTAAAATGACATTGATAATGTATGTTTTAAATTCTGATAATAATTATTAGACTATTAATTTTATAGTCCAGTCATGGTAGGCTAGTTTTTCAGGAAACAGAACCGAAAGAATTCTTATTGTCGGTTTTTTATGTATATCGGGGCACTGAATTCTAAACTAAAATTCGCTGACACGCCAGAGGTTGGCTTCACTCCTATAAACCCTCAAATTTTGGAACTTTTTTCTATTTTAATTTGAAAACCTCGGGGTTTTCGAAAAAATAATAGCCTAATCATTTCATTTGTACAAGAGCCTTGGCTCATCTTGGTGTTTTTGAAAAACAACATTTCTTACAAAATTAAAGACATTAAAATTGACAATAAAATGAGTGGTCGTGAAAGATTCTACGATTTTTGATTTCTGAGCTACAGATTTTCAAAAGGGTATTTTTCAAGGAATTGTTAAAAATTCTGGAAACTCACTACTTCCACTACATAAAACTTATACAACGATTTCATATCACATATTACGTAAAAGTACAATTCTAAACAAGATTCCTTGGAAATTTTGAAATTTAGTATAGTGGGGAGGGGAGTACTAACGAAAAAAGAAAATCATTTTATACAGTCAAAATACAAATGTTCTATTGTAATTACTTTCGAGGCCTTCCTAACCGATCAAACTAATATTTTGGATCATATTGCTATAAAAAGGTTATGTGTTCTATCAGAATCGCCCGTTAGATACCATACACAATACATAATTTCAGGATTTTCTAGTTACAGCTGATTGAAGAAGTGGTGATTTTTACTTTCCTTACCCTATTGCCATAGGAAAGTAAGGAAAGTATTGCTTTCCGAAAAAAATTAAGGTACCCCAATTTCTAAATTTCTATACGTTTCAAGGTCCCCTGAGTCCAAAAAAGTGGTTTTTGGGTATTGGTCTGTATGTGTGTGTGTGTGTGTGTGTGTATGAGTGTATGTGTACACGATAATCTCATCTCCCACCGACACAAACAATTTCGATCAAATGCGATTCAAGATGGTGGCTAAAATGGCAAAAATGTTGTCAAAAACAGGGTTTTTCGCGATTTTCTCGAAAATGGCTCCAACGATTTTGATCAAATTCATACCTGAAATAGTCATCGATAAGCTCTATCAACTGCCACAAGTCCTATATCTGTAAAAATTTCAGGAGCTCCGCCCCATCTATGCAAAGTTTGATTTTAGATTCTCAATTATCAGGCTTCAGATACAATTTAAACAAAAAAAAATTGAGTGGAAAAGATTCAGCATGAGAATCTCTCCAACTAATGTTCAGTAACATTTTCACCAAAAATTAAAAATAAGCTCAAGATTCGAGAAAATGTGATTATCCAATTGCAAACTGTAGGCAACTGTTGATTCTATCAAATGATTCACTATGAAGAGATAGCACACCTCGTGTGTCTTCAGCGTTATTGCCCTGTCACCAGCTGGCTCAAATCTTTGAATAGTAGACTTGAGATGCGCGGGAACACTAGCGTCAGGTGATCAATACTCATAACGGCAAGGAAAGTTGTGTGAGTGCGCCACACCAGATTTTTACTTTCCTTGCCCTATTACCATAGGTAAGGAAAGTATTGCTTTCCGAAAAAAATTAAGGTACCCCAATTTCTAAATTTCTATACGTTTCAAGGTCCCCTGAGTCCAAAAAAGTGTTTTTTGGGTATTGGTCTGTATGTGTGTGTCTGTGTGTGTGTGTGTGTGTGTGTGTGTGTGTGTGTGTGTGTATGAGTGTATGTGCGTCTGTGTACACGATATCTCATCTCCCAATTAACGGAATGACTTGAAATTTGGAACGTAAGGTCCTTACAATATAAGGATCCGAAACGAACAATTTCAATCAAATGCGATTCAAGATGGCGGCTTAAATGGCAAAAATGTTGTCAAAAACAGGGTTTTTCGCGATTTTATCGAAAACGGCTTCAACGATTTTGATCAAATTCATACCTGAAATAGTCATCGATAAGCTCTATCAACTGCCACCTGTAAAAATTTCAGGAGCTCCGCCCCATCTATGCAAAGTTTGATTTTAGTGCATCTAACAGGCGATAATCAAAATGCAAAAATTGAGAAAAGTCTCAAAGTTTGAGGGTTTTTAGGGGTGAAGATGCCCTCTGGCGTGTCAGCAAATTTCAGATTTGAATAATTCAGCGCCCCAAAATACATGTAAAACCGACAAGAAAATTTCTTTCGTGCTGTTTCCTGAAAAACGACCATTTGACTGTACCTTAAATATTATTATTATTTCAGTTCAAATGAGAATTCATGAATCAGGTTTCTGTTGTTCACATTATAAAACCTCCAACTGTAGTAAAGTGATAAATTGTAATTACTGTATTAATTTTGAAATTTCTATTTTTTTTCAGGCAACAACTCAAATCATTGACATTTTCAAGTCAGAAAGAATTGAAGCGTATTGAAAGTTTGTTAACTTCGTGGAAATGTGGCAATTGTCAAGGAGCAAGTCATAGCAATTCAAGTAATCAGGCAAGCTCGAACGATGAACAAAATGAGACTGAAAGTCATAATATAGAACTTCAACCTATTGGAGTAATAAGCTCTGATTTCTCTCAGAAAAGAGCTGTTCCTAGACAATCAGTAATCTGCGTTCAAATGCAAGGAAAAGTGACTATCAACAACACAGTTTTCACTAACCCCGAACATTCACTGGAAGGTCTTGATGGATTTTCGCATATGTGGTAAGTTAATTCGTACTACATTATAGCTCGTAATTTTATATAAAAAATGAATGAAGTCATGTCTCAACTTGCGTCTAGTCATGGCACGAATCCATCTTCTTAGATCAATGTTTATTATCGAAAAACTGCCGAGACTGTGAAAATAAGGAAAATATTGCCAATTTCTTGATTTTTTTGAAACGAAAAATGTTACTTCAAAAATTATTATTCACACGAAAGAGAAAATTCTGTTCTTCAATTCAAGACCGAGTACCATTTTTTATCATATCGGGTTACTGAGATACATAGCTTTCAATATAAAACTTAGCCATTTTTTTGTGTTTGGAAATATGGGTTAGAGTTCACTCAAGAATAAATTTTCAATTCTCATGAAATACGACTTAAGATACATGATTTTGAACCGCCTTGACGAGCTGAGTAGAATGAGCTTTAGTAGGCCCATGAGAAGATACGATCATTGTGTCAAAAGTTATGATTGTTTGAAATTTTGATCCTTGAGGTGTCGTCCTTTTAAGCGCCTCCCCACTAGGAAAACCTAGAATTTAGTGCATCTAACAGGCGATAAATAAAATGCAAAAATTGGGAAAAGTCTCAAAGTTTGAGGGTTTTTAGTGGTGAAGATGCCCTCTGGCGTGTCAGCATATTTCAGATTTTAAT
Source organism: Nilaparvata lugens (assembly GCF_014356525.2). Taxonomy (NCBI): domain Eukaryota; kingdom Metazoa; phylum Arthropoda; class Insecta; order Hemiptera; family Delphacidae; genus Nilaparvata; species Nilaparvata lugens. The sequence goes on from NC_052505.1 coordinate 87,982,856, forward strand.
AATTCAGCGCCCCAAAATACATGTAAAACCGACAAGAAAATTTCTTTCGTGCTGTTTCCTGAAAAACGACCATTTGACTGTACCTTGAATATTATTATTATTTCAGTTCAAATGAGAATTCATGAATCAGGTTTCTGTTGTTCACATTATAAAACCTCCAACTGTAGTAAAGTGATAAATTGTAATTACTGTATTAATTTTGAAATTTCTATTTCTTTTCAGGCAACAACTCAAATCATTGACATTTTCAAGTCAGAAAGAATTGAAGCGCATTGAAAGTTTGTTAACTTCATGGAAATGTGGCAATTGTCAAGGAGCAAGTCATAGCAATTCAAGTAATCAGGCAAGCTCGAACGATGAACAAAATGAGACTGAAAGTCATAATATAGAACTTCAACCTATTGGAGTAATAAGCTCTGATTTCTCTCAAAAAAGAGCTGTTCCTAGACAGTCAGTAATCTGCGTTCAAATGCAAGGAAAAGTGACTATCAACAACACAGTTTTCACTAACCCCGAACATTCACTGGAAGGTCTTGATGGATTTTCGCATATGTGGTAAGTTAATTCGTACCTTATTATAGCTCATAATTTTATATAAAAAAATGAATGAATTCATGTATCAACTGCATTTTCGCGTTGCATCTAGTCATGGTTCGAATCCCGTCAAGAGCATGGCAAGGCTATGTTATGATATCTGAACCCATCAGCAAACAAAACCAACATGTGGGATTTGGGAATCATTAGCAAAAGTAAATATATTTTTAATTCAAATAAATTAATGTAGGCTATGAGACATTCGCAATTCATCAGCAAACAAAATACACACCAGGGCATCATTTAGCAAAAGTAAATAAGCTTATGTTTCATATCCAAATAATGCTCAAAATGTTTGCAACTTGGGTTTCTTTTGCTCATAGTATAAATTTTAGTAGGCTGGAGACGTGTAGACTCAGTTTTTCTTCACAGCAAAAGCAGATGCTTTTTAGATTTTCGGATCACCACAAGAATAAGTGCGGTGTAATTAGTGTTTCATACAATGTAATAGGCCTACATCTTCATTTTGTCGACTTCAAATCTGTGAATGAAGTAGCCTCAGTAGGCTATTGCCAAAACCAATACGAGTTCCGTGAAAATCATATATTTACATTAATGACTGATCTTGATTAGCGTTAAAAATAGTTTAATATGTTGGCTCTTATCGATGGTGGGAAGACCGATAAAGATGGAGAGGCATTTTTCATACCCAGACCCGGCACTTGCTGAAACGGGACACGGTATATATGTTAGCTATTGTAAATCTTGAAGAAATTTTCAGTTTCTACAGTAAAAAACATGTTTTGCCTAAATGCAAATTGAGCTTCAGCTATATACAAGACTTTCATCGTACATTTGTCTCAATAAAATGGATCACCTCAAACATTTTATGATTTTTAAGATAACTCACCAGAATCATCTATGTTTCATTTATGAAATCGACAATTAAATCAGTTTCAAAATGCTTACCTAAGATTCGAGACACTTACTTGTAATGAGGTCCCGTTATAATGGCAGTATTTGATCAGTTTTGCTATTTTTGTCATTTTGCTATGTTTATCATTCGACAAAGCAGATAGCGCAATCATTTCCTATCTGCAACCGTGCCAGATCGTTTTTCAACAATGTAGACATATGATTAATTGGGAACGCGCCAACCAAGCTCCTCGACAGCCAAGCTCCTCGTCAGCTGAGCTCCTTTTAAAATCACTTTCGAGTGGATTGGTTGACGGCGTCTACTGAGCTCCTGAAAGAGGAGCTTGGTTGTCGTCTTCGGTCCTGATAACCAGTCTCTTCCTAACCAGTAGAGGATTGGCTGGCGGGGAAACTCGTTGACGGCGCCAGCGTGCGAACCCGACAATCAAGCTCCTCGCACGCTCACATGCGAGTGCCGGAGTTGTCGCGAGTAAACTGACATATATTTCATGCACTTACTCAATGGATTTTGGATTTCAATGTAGAATTATTCCTACAATCCACATCACATGAAAAAACAAAAATATAAGAGTATAAAGTCTTATACTCTCCTTCGTTCCAGTAGGGGATCAGCTGTCGAGGAGACTAGTTGACGGCAATGGTATATTTTGCCATGGGACTGGCTGACGCCTTTGGTCAAAATTGCGAGGATCGTAACCTGTCGGGGAGACAGTATGGCGGCGACCCGATTAATTAACAAAATATATTATCTCAATTATGAAAATTCATCATTTATCCATTGAGAAAATATATAATTACTTTATGCATTAAATTTTATGTAATATATTATTTTGAATAATAATTAACAGTAATTACATCAGATATACCGGTATCAGTTATCCTCTGTAAAAGGCAGTGGCAAGGTAGAGTATCGGCAACGCTGTTCTCCTATCTTTCTTTACTATAGAATATTATGATATTTATTTAGTTGTTGAACTAAATAAATATTATAGTGGAGAAAGAAAGGAGAAAAGCGTTGCCGATTCTCTCCCTTGTCACTGCCATTATAACGTGGATCTCATCATAGTTACTCATATTTGTAATGTTTGGGTTGATTTAATAATCCCTACGATGTCTTGGAATGATTTTGTTGTGTGTGGGATCCTGAACAATGTTTTACATTTTTACTGTTTTATTTAGATTATTGATGATTTGATTGCAGGATTCTCTATCATTTTCATAGAAATGATTCGAATCATGTGAAAGCGAAAGTGTCGCCACCGCGCCTTGACGGCGCCCGCACAGGGGTGTTCAGCACTAGGTCCCCCCATCGGCCCTGTCCAATTGGTCTGTCCTTAGTCCATATCAACCGTATTCAAGGTAAACGTACAGTTACGTCACGATAATTTTCTTTCGCATCTGTTCTTGTTCTATCGTAGTAGATTGTAGGTTCACATCACGTAGGCTATCAAATTGATATTCCTTTTTCAAATCAAACTTTATTGTGCACTCCACTCACCTGAATAAAACACTCAACATCTTAAGCTGGGTTTTCCTTTGTGTGTAAATGCCGTCGTCGACCACGACAGGGTGAGGATCTCAGATTAAGTAGATTTCAATTTATCTAAATAACCTAAAAAATTATGTTTTAATGGGAGAGGTTGAGATAATAATTTTTATATTTTCAATGCCAATATGTTGATATTATTAGAAATGTTTGATTCTTGAATAATAAACACAAATAATGAAAAGTTATTAGATCAGCTGTTTTAGCACACTTGAAATTTGGACAATATGAATGTCAACAATGCTTGTCGTCGTCGACTGTGGAAATTTACGCAGAAACGAAAATGCACCTATACTGATAATCATCGTATTACATAATATGACAGGGACGATATTACTTTTGCTTAAATTCCTGTGTATTACTATTCTTTAATAAATGATAGATTTCAGGTACTCTTATTGGATTACACAAACTGGATTAGTGTATCGTATTCATGTAAGCTTACATTTATAGACTTCAATCATATAACAAATTGATATTCGTTGTTCAAATCAAATTGATTGCACACACCTGGATAGAGCACTTGAAATCTCACTGACAATCATCGTATCTCTTAATATGAGAGGAATAGCATTTCTATTAGCCTACTAATATTACTACGAGGGTCATTTTTTCAACCTCCAATCACATATCATAAAACACAGAAAGCGGTAGGTGGGTGATTTTCACAGAGCTGAACAGTATGTTATTATTAACCCCACCAAACGTCCTGTGAATGGTGCGGCCAGATCGTCAATTCTTGTCGAATTATAAACCCACAAACATGGCTGCCTCCTTTGACTCTCCTGCCAAGTGCTACTTAGGTAGCGTTATTCGTTTTTGCAAGCGAAAAGCAATATTTAAGCATAAATCTGTCACAGAATGATTCTAGTTTGCGCAGAAAACGTTATGAGTGCGTGAATGGTCTCGGAAAATGAAAGATGTTAGTTCAAATGACTTGCGCAATCATTGTGATGCACGACAACTCGGACTCACAGTGCTGGTGCATCAAACGTTTCTCCAGCAAATCAAATCACAATCCAAACCTGACTTGACCAATAGTAAGTTATACCTTTTCTACAAACTCAAGACATGACTGAGGTCAAAACTTCCAAACTAATGATGAGCTCCACAAAAATGTTCACTCCAACTCATTTGGCGTAGCATTTTTTGAAGAGGGTCTTGTAGGCTAATCAACTGGTATGAGAAATGTACCTCAATCTCCACAACAATTATGTTGAAGAATAATCATCAGTGTAAGTAACTTTATGGTGAAAAAATAATTCCCTTTTATACATTCGTCTTATTTATGGCCAATCGGAAGTTGAAGAAATGCCCCTCGTATTTATTACTATTCTTCAATGAATAAACGATTTCAGCTGCTGTACCTTATTGGATTACACAATATTTTGTCTATTTTATCCAGAATTTGAATGGAAGATGAGTGTATACAAGTCATATTACATACTACTGAGTACTGAGTTTCAATTACTGAGTTTTTAAACTAAAGTTTTAATTACTTCCACACTTAAGAGCTAGGGTAAATTCGAGTTGAGATCGTTTATCCGGATTATCAGTTATTCTAACACGGTCATGCATCAATTAGTCAGGATAATCGGTGCTCTTATATATCTAATAATACTATGATTATATTCTGATAATATTATGTTATATATCACATGTCATTGACACATTTCTTTGAGTCAAATCAGCATATTCTATGTTTGTGTTGTCAGGACGGTGTATCTATTTCTCGGGGGTCGATATGGTTGACGGTACACCAGTCTTGGACCTGAAGCCTTACATCCCCTACTACGACAACCCGATTTATCTGATGAGAACCAGTGCAACTAATGCAGGTGCTGCATTGGTGGAGTCTCCACCCCCTCCCGACCAAGGGGTGAGGGAGGCGCCCGACGGAGAGGAATGTGAAGAGGCGTCGCCCTTACCTCTCAACACGGACACACCTTCTCCTCCTCATGTTGTAAGTTGTTCCATACCACGTCCAACAAAATTTCAGCTAGGAGTAGAATATTGATTGGAGAATATTAAGAATTGGAAAATTTAGTTGTAGAATATTGATTGGAGGAATATTTTCAAATAATGAACAATCTTATTAATAACACTAGAATGTGAATAATGGTCTAATTTAATACTTGGCCTACTGATCTCTTGAAGAATTTAAAATAGGACTATAACCATCCTCGGTAAATTAAGAATCTATATGCAAACTTTCAAGTTAATCAGTCCAGTAGTTCAGACGTGATGATGCGTCATTCATGAATTTCCTATCCCATACTTGTATTTAAGCCAATTCTTTCCTTCATTATATTATACATTACAGATGGGTGACAATTGTTTCATACTATGTGCGTATGTGCGTAGTATATAACTATCGGATCACCTCTGACTACCTTTATACAATATTATGAACGTACACGATTTGATCGTAGAGATTGGGATTGATTTATTAGTCAAGTAGAAAATCAAAAATTTGATCTAATACTAGATGCTAGCTTATACAATTTCAAGATGAACAACTATTGTGGTGAAGTAGAAGGAATTGAAGGAATATTTTTAAAAAATGGACAGTTATATTTTTGGGTGACAATTGTTTCATGCTAAGTTTGAAATCGCTGTCGTATGGGGTTTGAAAAGGAATTTTGAATAAAATTTTTTTGATAATACAACGATTTTCTAAAAATATTGAAATAATTTATAAATTATTGATAATCAGTAATGAGGAAACCCTATTACTAATTATTCGGTATTTTCATCTAATGGAATGAATTCAGGAAAAATTCAATCAAACACAATGAATGTTTAGAAATTCATTATAAAAAAAAGGTTACCATTTCACAAAATATTATAATATACATGACAATATCCTTATTCTAAATTGATGATGGACCCATATATTTGTTTAATAAAGTCTTTTATGAATCTCAATGCCGGAAAATATAATTTGATCGTCACATTACCTCGGTACCGAGTTACGTCGCGGAGTATTTGGTAATGATGTTCCATAAATGCTTAAAAGAAAACACAGCTTGGCAATTATTTCCTATCCTCCATATCCGTTTGACCTGTTCCTCGTATGATGAACTTGGAGTCCCTTGTCTCCTATTCATAATTGTGGATTGATTTGGCTTTAACAAGGATCGTTCTTCCATAGTCAGCCGTAAATTAGTTTGCCATAAACATGGACCGCTGTGAAATAAAACAGCCAAGAATAAATTCGAACTTAATACTTATCTTTCTAAAAGGAACAATTCAATTATTACATTAGTGTGAACGATTGTCTCAAGTACATTCAGACTTTAACCCTTTGAATTGTTACGTAGTCTAATTATACACTCTACTTCTACATTAAGTTAATAATCCAGTTATAACGTTTAAGAAAACTATTGATAATTACTTTTCCCAATGAACTATATGACATAATATTTATCAAAACAAATTAATAATAACATTTCTATTTTACTTGAGTGAATTACTTTTGAAATTAGTCAACTCTCAGAATGAACAAGAATTTAAATATCAATTTCGCACATAATCTATCAATCTGCTCTAATGAAAGTAACAATGAAAAGTACCTAAAATATAATAAAAAAGTATAACAAATAGTTTACCTTTGATAGCGGGTTTGAGTATAGCTTATATACAAATATCTTCATATGTCGAAAAATCCAAAATCACTTAACAAAATAGAAAGAAAGAAACTGAAGTGAAAAATCACATCGTGGAGTTGTTGTTAAACCTAGGGCTGCTTGCCGGCAACTGAATAAGGAGAAAATGATTTCTCCCCTCTACCAATGCCTCGCACTGGCTGGGTGGTCACCCACAGCTGGCTGAGTAAGCACAAATAAATAAATGCTCTTTGTTCTTATTCTTCTTCCTAAATGTTAATATTTATTTGCCATATTATAAAAGAAAGGGAAATGAAATTTGATTCATAATCAAAATTCGTTTCAAGTTCTATGTGCGTTGTATCGAATGACCTCAAACTGCCTTCATAAGATTATAAAGGTATACGCTTTGATGTTTGAGATTGGGATTGCTTCATTTGTCAGTGGGGTAAACGTTAATGAAATAATAAACACTATACGATTTTGAGACGAACAATTCTACTGAGAAGATAAACAACTCCTAAAAGAACAGTAATCACTGCTGTTACAGTTAATGTATATTTTATATATAGAACCATTTATCAGTTTATCATTTATTAGGTGGTTCGGAACCCACCTAAAACTGTAGGTCCATTCATCTCTCATCATCATCCGCCTCATTACCCACGCACAAGTTCAGAGCTCATGTGGGCATCACTCTCAGCAAAAAAAGTTTATCATTTATTAGGTGGTTCGGAGCCCACCTAAAACTGTAGGTCCATTCATCTCTTATTATCATCCGCCTCATGACCCACGCACAAGCCTAGAGCTCATGTGGGCATCACCCTCAGTAAAAAAAAAAGAGATAAGAACCATCCCACAGCAAAATAAACATAATTATCATTCAAATACAAACAAATATTAGCATTGTTCCTAAATACATTTTTAAAAAAGTATCCTTGTTAACTGTCTTGTTTAGGGCTACTTGTATTTACATGAAAATTGAAAATCAGGGAACCCTTTTTCAACATATTTTTGTATTATTACATGTTTCGGCTTTTTAGCCGAATATGAACGGCTTTCTAGTCATGTGAATAATAAAAATATTTGTTAAAAAAGGAAATTCCTCAATTTTTACGAAAAGTATCCTTTTTATGTGAAACAGTGTGGGGAGTTAGCTCGCACTCTATTTGAGTCAACAAGATTATAATAGTTATGAATAACTCAGGGAGAGCTTGCATAGGCAATAATTCCAAAGACCTTGAATTTATTCCATTATCACATCAATCTATCAGAATGATTATGAAATTGTCAACTCAACATCATAGACCTAAACATTTTTATTACTAATTTCCAGTGTGTTTTTCTCCCAATATTATTATTTTAAAATTATCTGCTTTTTCAGTTTTGCTTGGTTAGAGCAGAGTAATTGAATGGATCTTTATAAGTCGAGAAGAACCAGTGGTTTGTGGTGTACACTCTTACACGCTTTATGTTCACGTTAATACTTATTTGATATTAGTAAGAACTGTTCATATGAAGAATACCGGTATATTCTATTCGATTATCTAAGTCTACATAAATTGGCAAGATTGAAACAAACTATTGAGCAAGAGCGTCTCATTTTCCAAAAATCAATACAGGCTCTGGTAGTTTATGTTTGTTGTTACTCACTAATTTATCACGGGAAGCATTTAGTTCACAAAAAAGTTTAGATTGAATAACGTTCAAGTCATCCAGTTGAAATTGAGCACTATAGAGAGATCCACGTTATAATGGCAGTGGAGAAAGATAGGAGATCAACGTTGCCGGTCCTCTTTCTTGTCAATGCATTCTATAGACGGTAGCTGATACAGGTTTATTAACAGTTCGTTCTCGTTTAAAATAATCAATTATATTTTTTATTAAACAAGAAATTATATTTTTCAATAATTTCATAATGAATTTTCATAATTAAGATGAAATATTTTGTCAATAAATTAAAGACGATCTGGCAACAGAGCAAAGCGAGAAAAAGATAGCGCTATCCGCTTTGTTGAATGATAGACAAGGATAGCAATACATTTGTTAATCAAACACTGCCATTATAACGTGGACCTGACTATAGAGTCAAGTAATACAGATTATTTCATTTACTCACTTGATTTTTCAGTCGAAAAATATCCTACATCATTTTGAAATCTATATGAAAAGTATTTGAAAAAATGAAAAATTATTATGGTACTGTGCTGAAGTAAGATCGTTACAAAAATATTTTGTTTGAGGAAATCAAATTGATTACAATATTCTGTTTTTCTAAGCGTAGAATAATTCAATCAAAACTTGAGTTTCATCAATTATGAGTCATTATTGTTGATTGAAACTTGAAATGTACAAATAATGTTATATCATGTAAATCTTGAAACGATCTTTGCGTTTTACAACCCAAAACAGACTATGATGCGATGAGTATTAAAACTTTTGTGAAAGTCCTTTAAAAAAGGTTCAAATCCTGTAGACCTTTTGTGAGTTTTTTGTAAATTGTTTTAGTATAGATTGGAATTTCTCGTTTCATTATGTTTTTCATTCCATCATGGAACATTTCGTACAGCATCTCTGATAACAATGTGTCTAGTCGTTTTAGTTGTACAGGCATGTTCCTCTGAAAGGGTGGCACTTATTGGTTGTTTTCATGTTGTGACAGGTGCGAGTACCTTCGTGGATAACCGATCCGCCCGTTTCACAACTGAATGTCACATTCAGCGAGCAGGCAGAGGAGAAACTCAACTGCACAACACGAGAGATAGTCGCCAGCATCTTACGCGAAGATCCACGTTCAGTGTATTTGAGGGAGCGCTACGGTAACCAATTTTACACATTTCTCATTCAGGATCTCCACGTGAGCTGTAAGTTCGACAATGCCTTGCATTCAGTTAACGTCTATAGGATAGCGGAAGCCGATAGAAAGTGCTCCTGTGGTGTATTGGAGTGGCAGTGCAACGAACATAATAGTCTAGTATAAAGTTCGAATTGATTCATTTCCAAACGAACATGTGATAATCATATCATTCCTAGCTTACAGACTACTTTTTCATCATGAAAACCATTCATTTATCCATTAAAGGTGCATTTTCGTTTGTGCGTAAACTTCCGCAATCGACGGCGGCAAGCAGTGTTGACATTCATATTGTCCAAATTTCAAGTGTGCTAAAACAGCTGATCAAATAACTCTTCATTATTTGTGTTTATTATTCAAGAATCAAAACATGTCTAATAATATCAAAATAATGCCATTTAAAAGTATAAACTCAACTTCCCCAATTAAAACATAATTGAACATAATCTTTTAGGTTATTTAGACAAATTGAAATCTACCCAATCTGAGATACTCATCCTGTCGTGGTCGACGACGGCATTTACGCACAAACGAAAACCCATCTTTAGGAATGTGTTGGAGTCTGCTTACCAAGACTATTCAGTGGATTCAAGTGATGGAACTTGTTTGTGAGGGTAAAATTCTCAACCTAAGTACACTGGTATTCATGACCGTTACTCTTTTTGCACTTTTGATACCTTTAGTAGCCTTGCTATTATTTAATAATTTTGTACTGGTTATCTAGCTTATACTCGTACTAAAAGGTGATGATGAATAATTTTTTCATCTAAAAACGTTTTAGACGACTTTTTTTGTTGGGTGACATTTACTATAAAATTGACTTTTAGATAGATTGACACCTGAAATCTTCAGTAACTTTTAATTCTTAATTAAATGATACGGGTTCTACTTGGTACATCAAGAAAACGTTCATGAATACTACTGCCTTAATGTGAATTGAATCTGTGTTAACAGGGAAGGCTTTCTATGAGAAAGTTGAAAACAATTCACAGACAGTTGTAATTTCAACTCATTATTCCATCATATCCACTGGATCGACCTGTTTAAAGTACTAGGTGATAGATGACCAATCTTGAAAACATTAGCTCATTGAATCTTATAACCTTATGAAGGATAGGTACTTTAATTAGCCTACTGGAAAGGTTTCAATAATAAATGTTTTGTATGATTATAACTTCTCTTCTACGTTTGGCCAAAATATTTCCAAGTTTAGCCAAAATACTTCTCATATATCTCATTAGAAACCCTCTTTTTTGCAATACACATGTATATAATTGTCCGTGAGTAATTCATCTTTGAAAAATCATTTAATCGGTCCATCAGAGTCAAGTCAAATGAAGCTTTATTAAATTATTGAAACTAATTGCTATCTACAAGATTTCATATTCTAATCACTAAACCTTATGAATATAGAAACAGAATACTTATATGTTATATTGAATGCTTCCGTGTAAGCATCTTATCTATCTACTGCCTACTGAAATTAATTTCAGTATTATTAACCTTGAATATATCAGTCATTGATATATTTTGACCATTTTTTCCTATTTTCCTCCAGAGGGGGGTTGGGGGACTTCCATGAGGGAGCGTGACTTGAGAGTCACAGTGGTCCACAGGGGGTCTGAGCAGAGACAAGCAGTTGAATAGTGACAGGCAAGCTCTATTACTATTTTCTTGAATATCGGACAGAGTACAGTATATCAAATTTCAATGGATAAATATTATTACTAATATTATAATGATATTATTTTACTAAATACTAATTCATTGAAACCAAAACGTTTTTACCAATTTTTGTTGGGTGACATTTACTATAAAATTGACTTTTAGATAGATTGACACCTGAAATCTTCAGTAACTTTTAATTCTTAATTAAACGATACATGGTACATCAAGAAAACGTTCATGAATACTACTGCCTTTATGTGAATTGAACCTGTGTTAACAGGGAAGACTTTCTATGAGAAAGTTGAAAACAATTCACAGACAGTTGTAATTTCAACTCATTATTCCATCATATCCACTGGATCGACCTGTTTAAAGTACTAGGTAATAGATGACCAATCTTGAAAACATTAGCTCATTGAATCTTATAACCTTATGAAGGATAGGTAGGTTACCTTAATTAGCCTACTGGAAAGGTTTCAGAAATAAATGTTTTGTATGATTACAACTTCTCTTCTACGTTTGGCCAAAATATTTACAAGTTTAGCCAAAATACTTCTCATATCTCATTAGAAACCCTTTTCTTTTAATCGGTCCATCAGAGTCAAGTCAAATGAAGTTTTATTTAATTATTAAAACTAGCTGCTATTTACAAGATTTCATATTCTATCACTAAACATTATGCATATAGAAACAGAATTCTCATACATATTGTTATATTGAATGCTTCCCTGTAAGCGTCTTATCCATCTACTGCCCACTGAAATTAATTTCAGTATTATTAACTTTGAATATATCAATCTTGATATATTTTGACCATTTTTCTAATTTTCCTCCAGAGGGGGTTAGGGGACTTCCAGGAGGGAGCGTGACTTGAGAGTTACAGTGGTCCACAGTGGGTCTGAGTAGAGACAAGCAGTTGAATAGTGACAGGCAAGCTCTATTACTATTTTCTTGAATATCAGACAGAGTACAGTATATCAAATTTCAATGGATAAATATTATTACTAATATTATAATGATATTATTTTACTAAATACTAATTCATTGAAACCATAAACGTTTTTACCAATTTTTGTTGTAAATAATACATACAGTTCTCTGTGATCTATAACTAGCCTAACTTATTATATTCATTCATAAGTGTATTATTTTATTGAAAATTTGTTACTCGACGTGGATGAAAAAGATAAAACTGTGAAGTAGGTGAGAAATACTGGGAAATATAATAAATAACTATGTACAAATATCTATGAGAAAATAAATGGGTTATTTCTTATGGAAATTATAAAACAGTTTTTGTCTAGTGTACAAGTGCACTTGGCATTTTTGACAAAACACTTTTTGAATGCTGCTGTGCACTGTGGTATTCTGCACTTTCCTCTCTTCTCTGAAAACACTGGCCAAAGTCCCAATTCGTCCATTCGAATCTCCTTTTGTGGGTCCTGGTTTTGCCGTCTCATTGAACTCTTTCTCTAGAATACAGCTGGGCCTTCCTCTCTTCTTTAATGATACACATTTGAAGGCGAACGTATTTAGCTTCTGAAGGGAGTGGTATGCTTATAAGCCTAATTCTCGACAGCAGTCCTTGTACGTGCATATTGGTTCATTCCTGTGTTGTTTTATTGCACTCAACGCGAATAAATGGCTTTCAGGTTCTTGTATATTTCTTTGACTCTTTCAAGTAGAACTTTTTCATAATCAAAAGTAGCTTCCTCTGATAATAATTCAATATACCCACCCGTGTTCAAACATACAGACGAGGCTGCAGATGTTTTCAATCTACATACAATAGCTTTTTATCGTTATTAGACCAATTTCCAGACTGCGCTACAAATTTTAATTGTGAATAAACTCATCTACTTTTTGTCAATTTTCTTCGCCTGAAATTGTTCTTACAAGTGTTTTTAATTCTAAATCTTCATGTACTGAAGTTGGTGGTTGAACCTCTTGTCTGTTTGATACATTAACTGTGTTTAACTCATTCTGTAATCTACATTTTTCAAAGTTGTCACGTTCAGATTGTGCCCCAAGCTCTCTCGATTAAAATTGTTCTTGGTAAACATTCTATTTCTGATCTATCGTTATTTTGAAAAGGTGGATTCATCTTGAAAGGTTAACTTGGAAATTTAAATTAGGATTTTTTTCTAATTATCAAGTAGGCCTACTCTTGTAGAGTATTTGCTAGATTAAGTACGTTAAGGGCCAGTGCATAACTCTAGACTCGAACCCTCAAGGGGTGAACCTGTCGTGCACTGGGTTAGTACTATTATGTTATGAAGATGTTGCTCCCAGGTGATACGCTCTCTACCTCTCTGGTTCCCGATTAGGTCCGGACCATCTGCAAAGCAGAGCCGCTCACCACATCTCGTGTTGTATCCGTGTTGTCAACACTGAAACAATGCAAAGACTTTCATTAGTTTATCATTTCAGCAGCACATCTGTTACAATCAAAGCAGTACACATTAACTGGTTGGAGAGTCAGGGCACACAAACAAGATAATACAACACAACACAAAAGAGGGAGGGTCAAGCAGGGCAACAAGGCCAGGACCAACACCCACGGCACTCAAGACTCAATGTGATGGAGAGCAACCTCTAGACCAGATATCATATTTCGTTGGCATATATTCATGCCGAAGCTGAATCTGTATATACCAAGCTTCTTCATTACGGACACAGTTGATTGAGGTAGGGCACCCCTAACCCCAAACACCAGCGGCATTGAGACAGTTTCGCTGACGCCAAAGATGCGACACACTTCCTTCTCAATAATTTTATATTTCTGTACTTTCTCCTTGGCCGCACGTCAAGGAGTCGGAGTGCTCATATCTAACCGTCACGTCACAGATGTAAGCCTTGTCACCGCTCTTCGCCACCAAATCAGGCCTAAACATCTGCAAATCCACTGAGAATGTCTGTTCCTTCGCAACAGTTATATCAGGTTTCTGACTGAGTTTTTCGCAAATCATGTCGCGAATTTTATTGTGTCGCTGGATTCGCTCAGCTAGGTTGCCCTCACAGTACCCAGTAATATGAGCAAGCGTCTCATGAGGATGGCGACATTTCCTGCATAATCGCTCTCTCATCTTATCCTCCCGCCACAGTGCATCTCTTGTGCCAAGAGTATTGGTCCTGTATTTAAGTAAGTTAATGAATTTAGACTCGGATTTAATAATGCGGTCATTATACAACCAGTAGTTAGCATCCCTACTATCCGACAGGGCCTTCACCCCATGACCTGTAGATGCGTTTTCTGCCCATGAGACAGTCTCATCTCTCTTTAGGTTCATCAAAGTCAGCCCTTACAGGCTCAGGCGGCAGCCCCATCAACAGGCTCTCCGCAACCTCCGAGGGCATAGGGCCACAGTCGTAATATTCCTTGCAGGGATGTTCGAAAGTAGACAGGCCATGCATCATTCGTTTGCTGCACAGCCTGACCACATTCGACACCCTGGGCAGCCCAAGTCCTCCATCCCTCTTTCTTGCATAAAATAGTCCATTAGGGGTAGACATATGAAGATGCAGAGTCCGCCTCACCCACATGCGGATTAGGTTATCCAGCCGCAGCAGCTAGGCACCGCTCACTCTACCTATTGTAACAGATTCTATTTCTATCAAAATATAACTCTTAAATTTTTTCAAAAAGGAGGTTATGGTGAGGGGAATAGGGTTTATCTTTAAAATATTGGCGAATCTAATTATGAAACTTGGTGGTATTCAGGATGGTGATGGATAAAAAAATATTAGGTCGGGGACTATAATTTGAAACTGGCAAATGACAATAATGAATGTGATTCTTGTACTCACCGCTGTTAATAATGATTTGCCTACATGCACTCGTTCGACACAGCTTGACACGTCAACTTTTGGGATCGCACCGTTCACTGCTAACTTTGTAACCGCACTGTTCACTCTCTCATTACTGCCGATTTGTTTCTTGCACTGACCTGCTTATCATAATGCCAGTAAGGAACGGGAAAGAGGATAAAGGTGCCTAAGTTGTTTGTTTTTCAACTATTATGTGTTGGAGCTTGGCTAGAGCTGCCTTATCTGCTATGATAGTTGGCAGATAGCAGAGTTGGAATGAATTTGTTTTAGAAAATTGGACAATATTTTTATTATTATGGAAATGGATCGTTACACTATGGATAGAATGTGATAGAATTTTGGTAGTACATAGGTGAAAAAGAGATTGATTTTCTGTCGAGGCTTAAGACGCAAATCATTAAACGAAACAAGAACATCATTAATTGAAATTAGTGCGTGCTCAACAGACATGCCGCGCCCAATGGTGAAGTCCACACCCAAGTACTTGAAGCTCTCATCCACAGCTAGGCTTCTCACCTGGGAGCTGTTTGCAAAATGCAAACAACTTTTCTCCACTTGATATTTCTTAGAGGTATTGAAGACAGATGCAGCCATGCATTTTGTATTATTCAGAGAGAGACCTATACTAGACAGGAATCTTTCAGTTTCTTCCAGTTGCCTCTGCGCCACACCGCTATCCTTGGAAAGCAGCACCAAGTCGTCAGCGTATCCCAGGGCATGGGCCTCACCACCAGACACGGCACCGTTTGCACCACCCAACACATCAAACACAGGATCAATCACAAGGTTAAACAAAAATGCGGACAGAGGATCACCCTGCTTGACCCCTCTACAAAGATTCATGGGATACTCTTCCCCACTAATGGAGAGTACAGTTGGTGGGGCGGTAATAGCATTGAAATAAGTGGACTGTATATTGCGAATATTAATTAAATATAAATGACTCACCCGTTGGTTGATCAAAATAAGGAGATACTGTACTACCTGCAGGTTTCCAGAAATATGTGAATAAAGTATCAAGCGTTGTAGTATTAATGGCGGAGAACAAATTTAGCGTCGAGTTGTTTCACTGAGGAAAGCGATTCCACAACTAACTATAAAAGGGGAAAAGTGAATATTGGCCTTGTAGCCGACCGGTCGCTATCTTATCTTGCCTGCCTGTCTGATAATACTTGATTGCTGGCCTCTACATACTCCCCCGCCCTGAAACGACAGTTTCTGAACCACATATGAAAAAACGGGAAGATTAAGCGAAAAACGCGAGAAAAAACTAAGACAGGAAGAGGAAAGATCTTCACTTCAGTGGAGGCTTTCACTGAAGGCTTTAGGGGAAAGAGGCCCGCGGAAGAGAATGGTTTAACACTTTGCGTGCCGGCCGGTTTTTGGCAGGTCATTCCAAGCCTGCCGGTCAATTTACGGCTGGCCTTTCCAAGCCAGCCGGCTGTTTTTGCTACATTTTGAACATTCATAGCTCAATAACTACTCAACTCATTTCAATCACACTTACCTCTCTTGAAAGATCTTCTCTTCCTCTTTCTATTCATACCATTTCATATCTATAAAAATTTCATATATTCATCAGAATGGTTTGAAAAATATAATTTTTTGACATTTTTAAAAATTGAACCAAACGTTAGTGTTTAGAGATTTGGGTCAGGATTCGATAAAAAACGAACACAATCATTTAGAAACACAGAATATATTGTTAAATGAATAAAGTCATATAATTACACTTATAATGGTGCGGAAAAATTTCTTTTTGTATGAAATATTTTGAAGCATGACTCCATGCAAAGAGCTATTTTACATTCAGAGCACCAGTGGGAAGTGTCTTTCCTTTTTGCTTTCCCTGTTTCATTTTTACCCCTAGCAGAGCAAACTTTACATGCCCTCTGTACTCTTTTTTTCCCGGGAGGTACAGGAATTTTTTCCAAATAGTGTTTGCCATTTGCAAGCCTACCTAACTGGCCACCACTTGGACCTGGCTGTGGACCCTCTTGTGCAGTATCTCTTTCACATATTGCAAGTTCAGCACTTAGAAATCTCATGAACTGGGTTATTGACAACCTATTTCTTTTGACCTGGTTATGTAAGATACAAGAATTTACTACACACATAAGAAGACAGTGAAAAGTTAGCTTTTTCCACCATTTTACTGTTCTATGCTCAAATGCCCCATAAGACATCATTTGATCTGTGAGATCAACACCAGCCTTATTCTGATTATAATCCAAGACACAAGCAGGCTTGGTTTTTTCAATGCCTCTTTTTGTTTGAAAAGTTGTCATTTGAGCAGTGTGCCTAGTACTCAACATATACACTGGACGTTTGTCTTTCCAGCATATAGCTAACAGATTCCCACTCCTACGAAATATTTGCTCCCCTTTTTGTAGGTTTGGATTTTTCAAATCTCTAGGCAAACCCCTACGATTTTTCATCACTGTTCCAACAAGACCAGTTTCAATTTTCTCAAGTTCCCTTGCAAGTTCAGGACTTGTGTAAAATCTGTCTGTGTACAGAGTACGACCAACTCCAGATAAGCTCCCTAATAAAGTTGTAACAATATTTACAACAACATTACTCTGGCCACAAAATACATTAAAATTACAAACATAGCCAGTGGTGGCTTCAGAAAGCATGTACAGTTTTATACCATACTTATTTGGTTTTTGAGGCATATACTGCTTGAAATGTAATCTACCTCTGAATGGACACATACCCTCATCTATTGTGATTTTTTCTCCAGGGACATATGCCTGCTGGAAAGTTTTTTGAATGCTGTCAATCAAAGGTCGATTTTTATAAAGTGGATCATGACCTGGCTCACCTTTCTTTATAAATTTCGAATTATCGTTCAAGTGAAGGTTTGAAAGAATAAGAAGAAATCTGTTCTTGCTCATAACATTGGGACAGTAGTTACAAGAAATAGTGGGGTCTTTACTCCAGTGATCAATTATCTGAGGTCTATTGCTAATACTTTGATGAAAAATTATGCCTATGAACTTTTTTATGTCTGCTTTTGTCACACTTTTCCACTCATTCATTCTAGAATTAGCTTTTAGAGTATTAGTACTTCTCATTTTTCTCAACTTTTGTCTTGCATATAGATTAGTTTGTTCCTTGAAAACACCAATAACTTGATTATCAACAAAGTAAGAGAAAAAGTCTAGCACTGAACTACTATTATCTAAGTTGAAATTTTCAGTCACACCACTATTATCATTGAATACTTCCACAGTTGGAACAGCATCCTCGTCATCCCATACAAAAGTATTCAGTCGCTGGTTTCCACTCGTCTAGGTGGAGCAGGACGAATAGTTGCTGGTTGTGGAGCAGGACGAATAGTTGCTGGTTCGTCACTGGCTTGGTTCTCGTCTGTCTCATCCATTTCCGATTGTGAATCTAAACAAATAAAATGACAAAATTGTCATTAGAAACTGTGAAAGCATTGTCTGTATTATCCAAAATGAATACATACTGGAAATTTTTGGAAGATTGGAGACATCAACAAAATTTTTTAGGTTAGCTGTAGGGATGAAGTTGAATTATATGAATAATAAAGTTCTACTAACCTTGATTATTTGAAGTTCCTGCTGAATATAGTCGGGATCATCATCAGAATTGTCAAGAAGAAAATCTTCATCACTATTCTCACTAAAATCACCTTCTAATAACGCATCAATATCAGAGTCATTCAGATTGTCAGAAGCCATCTTCCTGATCTGAATGATGGAAACAGCAGTTGAATCAGATGGCTAGTAACGTTGTATTCCTGCATTTTCACGCTATCTAGCGGATTCTAAGGTAACTAGGAGAACAAAGCTTTGATCTGAGACACTAAATCTCGTCTAGTGACGGTGTAGTACATTTAAAAAGCAATGGAAAGAGCACCACGTCACATGACGGGATGAGCAATCTTCAAATGACTTGACAGCCCGTCCTGTGACGGGCTAAGCAATCTTCAGATAACTTGCCAAAAATATATTCGGCACGCAAAGTGTTAACACGTTGGCGGTTTTGAGGGACATCCGTGACCCTCAGGTTCCTCAAATCAGCTGGTTAAAATTAAGTTGATCTAATTAATGACAAGAGAAAAATTATAACTATACTTACATCATTTCCATGTGTACATTTCATTTAGATATTCTATTTCTCAATTAATCAAATCTGAGGTCAATTTGACCCTCAAAACCTGAGAGGCATGTTTTCAAACTGAGGGTCATAAAATCCCTTCAAATTTTGGACTTTCTATCCACAAAGTAGGAGGTTATACCAAATAAAAACAATATCTTGAGTATAAAATATTTATTGAATTATTTTAAAAAATATGATAATACGTAATGATGATAGTGAGATAAGATAAGATAATTAGATAATGAATTTTTTTTTTTTTGAAAAAAGAATGCAAAAACAATTATTACACATGATGCTTTAACATGAAACATTTGAGGCACATTTCTTACAATAAGAATATATTTTTGGTGTCTTTTTTTGTGCTAATGGGCGACCTCCTAAGCAACATATTTCTTATAACACGGTTGACACCGCTTGCGCCTATTGGATTTTTGCAGATGATGCACAACTTCAATAGGGACATTATCCTCAGCAAGTTCATTCTCATTTATTTCAAACAAATGACTAATTATTTCCTCTTTAAAATCAGTAACATCAATGTCTTTTTTGTGACACTTTTGAACAAAGAATATGCATTGACAACAGCTGTTCCAAGTATCAGATCAAAAGCAATTTTCCTATACCATTTCAACGAACGCCGTAAAGCAGATGAATAAGCAGCCATCTGATCTGCTCTATCTATGTACGATTTTGCTTTATTATAAAAGATAACAATTTCAGGTTTTAGCACTGTTGCAGATCTCTTTTGGACCTCAACCATTGAGTCATCATGTCTTGTAGAAAGCAAAAGGAGATCAGTGGCATTGTTCTTTTTCAAAGCCCTCCATTTCATGACAACAACATTTGAATCATTTTGCTGAGCAAATATTTCTCCTTTTTTCAATTCTTTTGTATAACATCTTTAGGGTTGTCAGATCTTTTTGAATTTAATGTTTCAACTAAATGAGTGAGTCTATTGTTGAGTGCTTCTGCCAGCCCTACACTAGTATACCAATTATCAGTAACTAAGGTACGCCAGAATCTAAGTACGACTCCATGAGATTCATTACAGTCTTGGCAGCAATATTTGTCTGCCTAACAGACTCTTTACCTGCATAAATACTATATTGGAGAGTATAAAAATCCTTACAACACAACTTATACACTTTAATACCATATTTATTCTTCTTGATTTATTATATTGCCGAAAATAATCCTGCCTCTAAATGGGACCATAGATTCATCAATGCAAATTACATCTTCAGGACAATACCATCTCCCAAAATTCTCAACACACATATCTATAAGATCTTGAATCTTGTAGAGCCTCCCACCTCTTGGATTCTCATTGTTTCCACAATGAAACATTGCAAGAATCAGCTCAAATCTAGTGGAGCTCATTACTTCAGGTAAAAAATTCTTATGAATGATTTTTTTACTCCAATATTGCCTGAGTTTAGGTTTTCTGTTCATCCCCATGAACATTATCACACCAAGAAATTTCCTCATTTCTCGTGATGAGATATTGACCCATTTTTTTATTCTAGAAATTTTTTTAAAATTAGGGTTTAGCACTAAACAATACATCCATGCAGACAAACTAGAACACACATAACTTAAACAGCTCAGTTTTAATATGCTGACTTGATCATATTTTTCTACTTTGAACAGCTGGAATACCATATCTCATGTCTACAGAATGAAAAAATAAAGTTATCAATATTCCAGACTTTGAAAATAACCAGAACTAGGTCAAAATATCATACTACTCATTTCACAAGAACTATTCTTTTCAAATTCAGCAGAGAAAACTGAAAGGGAAATGTCCTGGGTTAAGTGCTGATCCTAGACCCTTGGGTTATGTTTATTAAGCTCCCATATGAAAAGCATAGAGACTGATGGATCCAGGTGGCCTCACAACCAATAAATAAAACATCTGTGTGAGGGGTATGAATGAGCTCAAAACCTATCAACATAATACACTTGAGGGTCATGGATGTCCCTCAAAACCGCCAACATGTTAAGGGAAGGAAATTGTGACAAAGGTAATGGAAACTGCAAATAATTACGGCTAAACGCGAAATAAGATAATAAATAAAAATAGAATAATAAAAAAATAAACTCATATTCTCGATTGTAAAATAATAGGCTATAACTGGCTTATAAACCATAAGCGATGCAAATGATATGAATAAATAAATAATAAAGAATAATACGCAAGCTGCTTTCAAACATTAATAATTCATTGTGATGGTAATTTACAAATTTTTGTCACTGGCCTGGTGAATACTCCAGTTTTTGTGCGTATTT
The DNA here is from genome assembly GCF_014356525.2 of Nilaparvata lugens. Classification (NCBI taxonomy): domain Eukaryota; kingdom Metazoa; phylum Arthropoda; class Insecta; order Hemiptera; family Delphacidae; genus Nilaparvata; species Nilaparvata lugens. The sequence continues at coordinate 88,004,253 of NC_052505.1, forward strand.
TCACTACACGAATCGTGCCGTCTGCACCTGGTACGACTTCTTCTACAACTCCAATGGGCCAGTGGAGCGGAGGACTATTGTCAGTTTTTATTATAACAATAGATCCAACTTCTATTGGATCAGTGGGAGTCATCCATTTTTGTCTCTTTTGCATATTATGGAGATATTCTATGTTCCACCTTCTCCAAAACTCTTGAATCAAACGATCAAGTAATTGATATCTACCCAGATGATTGGTTTCTTCGTTCAAAACATCACTTGCTGGGAATCCACAACAGTTCTACCTTTCCCGAAAATATCGCCCATTAGGCTCAAGAGGCTACTTGGCAGACCTCTCGACGCCAAGGCATCAAATATAGCACCGTGAGGGACCGTGGCACCGTGAGTGATGTCAAAGGCCTTAGATTGGTCTAAAATAGTAACATGTAGCTGCTTAGTAGCCCTATTTCGTACACTACGCAGGGCGCGATTGAGTATCACACAGTTGGTGTGGCACCCAGTGCCCGGTTGGAAACCACGTTGACAGACATTGAGATCAACTGACCTACGAAGGCGACACTCCAGCAGGCCTGCGAAAATCCTGTATATTATAGAACCAATTGTGAGAGGCCTCCAGCTGCCAGGCAAGGACAGGTCTTTGCCCTGCTTCGGGATGAAAATCGTCCGGTTCCCATGCCACAATAGTGGCACACGGCCTGTAACCACTACTATTGTGAACCTCTTCTGCAATATTATGGCTGCCTCTTTGCAACGGAGGAGACCACGCCTGGAGGTAACTCCATCATGTCCTGGCGCTCCTCCATTTTTCATGCGCTTGATGCGTTTAAGGATTTCGCCTGTTGTAAAATATGAAAAGATCCGTCTGCTCCCAACGCTTACACCACGCTCCTCATAGACATGGGCACTGGGTGACACAACACCCCACAGCTCGGAGTACTCAATAGCAAGCTCGATGGGCGGCTTTGGGGCTCTGATATCGTTGGTGTCTCTCAACGGATGAAAGTTATTGTTCACCACACAGTCGGCCAGTCGACGCGGGTCTCTCTTATATAAGTTTTGTATCCTTGCATATTCACGGGCTTTGACAGAGTTTGAAATTCTTGGCTTTCCATGCGCTTGCCGTTTGCTGTTGTTATCACGTTGTGCCGTTGCTTGCGAAACTACAAGGCTAGAACCATCAGGTGATCAGCTGTTCAAAAGCGTACACTTCAACCCGTGTTTACATTGAAAACCCTATGTTAAATGGAATTTTTCGTGAATAAACGTTAATAATTCAACTGATATCACTTTTTTGAAATAATGACTTGTTATTTTATTTTTCCAATTCAAATTTTAACCTACATCATAAATTCCAAGGGTAGTAATCATTGAATTATATTAATATTTTTAGTTATTGGTTAACCAATTTGTAGGCTACATGTTTCAAGATAGCTTATTCAAATTCAAACTTACTTCTTTTACAAAAGTATTAAATTTAGCCGAGTCATGGTTTATAAATAAGAATTATCATGTTATTGATCAACAATAAATTATAAAAACATTGTTGATAATCTAAATTAGTTTCTTTTTAAACGAATTTAAGTACGATGTATTTACGGGTGCGCTCAACTCTATTCTGGAGTTTAAGACTAAATTCATTATTTTTTCAAAACTTTCAAGTAAAAAAGTGTTGATTTTGAATCGTGTAGGATAAATATTACATATATATATTATCAAAGCTTTTTTAGACTTAATATGATTCATAGCTGGCGTACATTTAATAGAGAATGAGTTATAGAGAATGAATTATAAAATAGCGAACCCTGGTAGGTCTACAAAATTAACTGTATAGTTTACACCGTAATTTTTTTATTGACATTATGACATTTACAATCATGAATAATATTTCAATTGAACTACTGTATATACCTATACTTTCTTCAAAGTTTAGAATCATTAAAACTGCTAGTAGTGTTTTGAATTACGGTATGTGTTTCCTCTGATCCCACAACCGTGGCTAATTAATAAAGCAGAAGTTATTAAAGATCGTGCTGTAATTCGAATAGCACAGCTTCAAAACTGAATGATGTATAAACATATCAGTTTTTTGACATTATATTTTATATTAATATATATTAGGTAGAAGTAAAATGACACTCATTCTTTTACCCATTAATCTATTTACTCACTCGGATAAGTAAGAAAGTCGTGTTTCAGTTGATTCGTTGTTGATTATCCATATTTTTCACCAATATTATTACAAAGTATATTGTATTTTGATAACTTTAAACTGAAAAAACACATTCTTTTGGTGTAACGACGACCGTTTAGTGCTGGTGTGTTGTACATTCTTAAGCCGAACAGAAACTCGAAACGGTAGTCGCCACACCAAAAGAATATGAGTGTTTTTTCACTTTAAAGTTATCAAAATGAAATATAGTTAATGTTCAACCTTCTAGAGGCGCACTAAGACACTACCTCCGTAAACACGGAGGTGTAGTGACTGAGACCGTAATTGAAAAAAAATTCAAAGATGGCCAATACTGTATGCGCTTTTTCAAGAGTTGACAGAAAAATGTTGAATACAAGTTCAGTTATAGGGTCTAGAAATTCAAAATAGCTAAACCTTATTGACTTCTATATCGCCCAGAATAGGCGATTTTTTTTGCTCTTACCAGCGTTTTTTTAGCTTTTTAAAAATTCAAGAGAGAATTCTTACGTTTGGTACAAAATTTCAGGTAACTTGAGGTGTATTAGTTATGTAGGCTATTGCAGGGCCTAGAAGGTGTGCTAGATATTGGCGTTTCCAGTGTTTATCTGTGTTTTATCAGCATTTTCAAAACCTAATGAGCAGAAAATGTTCAAATTTTATACAATTTTTTAGCATAATATGAAATAACAGTTCAAGGAATGAAATGACAAATTTATAGCAACACTGAATTGGATTATTAATTGCGCTATAATGATACCCCTGCCATTTAGCAGATAATCTTAACTCAGCTGGGGGACTCTAGCCTTTGCATGTTAGAAGAGACCATCATAAATATTAATATAATTTGTGCAAGAGCATGCTTAATTATGCATAACCAAGCTTGCAGACGAGAAACGTACAATATCTGAAAAGAGCAAGAGGAACACTCACACTGTAAGCGTGCACTTGGTTGCGTTCAGTGTGAACAACGTGTTTCAATAGCATTTTTCAAATTTTGTTTTTCGGGTCATGCATGATTCGACGAAAATTTGCACATACCTATTCAATGTGATCATACCCTTATTCTCATGTTTCAGGATATTATTCATATTATTACTTTTGTGACCAAGAATAAATCTTTCAAGTAGTATCCTACCAGAGCGTCAATAAACATAGCTTTGGTTCATTAGCACTATTGAAGAATATACATAGATTCTTCATGATACGACATGGTCTTACATATGATATAAATACAAGAACTCTGATATCTCACTCTACAACAAATTATTATTTACTCTGTATCGATCAGCCATAACCCATAAAGAACACTACTTACCGGTACTTACTTCCGATGAGTAAGATGTATTCCTCACGGTCTTGGATCAGGGAATCGTCAAATTTCAAATTGTGTCAAACTCTGTTAAGAGTAGAAACATATTAGATAAAAATGATATTCTATGTAAGTTACTGGATCAGGCTGAATATTAAAATCCTTTACTGAGTAAGCTAGCAGTATAATCATTGATCACATATTTTCGTTTATAATAATATTGTTAGAAATACCGTACTGTATGTTCTGTTTTAATACTAAAGATAACCAACACTGCAAAAGTTTTCTATTCCAAGCCATTCTTGTTATGATTTGAGAAGAATTCTTATTCCAATAGTGACTTATATAATAAAATGAGTGATAGCCTACCTATTTACCTTTTCAAAAAAATTATGTTTTATCTAAAAATTCCTTAAATCTAATAAAGCTATAAATATTAGCATACTACAAAAGCCGTGATTGTAATTCCTCTCGTAGAAATTGAGCAATACTGTAATCAAAATTGAAAAAACAATAGGTAGACCTAATTCAAAGCTCAAGCAACTCAACTTTACACTATATTTTTTGACAATAATTAAAATACGTGTTTGAATTTGAAAAAGCTAATTTAAAACAAGGCTAACCTACAAATTGGTTAACCAATAACTAAGAATATTAAGAGAACTCAATGATTACTACCCTTGAAATTCATGATGAAGGACAAAAATTGTATTGGTAAAATAAAATAAGAACCCTTTTTTCGAAAAAGTAGTTATCAGTTGAATTATTAGCGTTTATTAATGAAAAATTCCACTCGACATAGGGATTTCAATATAAACACGGGTTGAAGTGTACGCTTTTGAACAGCTGATCGGCTGTATGTTCTGGCCATGTAGATCTTTAGTAGGCACTGGTTGTGCTTGCCTTTGCGGAGCTCTCACCTCACGCATGCTCTCATGGAAGCCTTGCACGACCGCATTAAACTCATCGAAGTCAAAGATCCCATTCTGAATGTTGGACATTCATATTTTCAATAAACTCGTTATCCGTTATCCGTGTACCACCAGTTCTCACAGCATTAACGATCAATTCATCAGCCCACTCTTCATACTCCTGCTGCGTGGCTGTGGGCTGCGAGTTGTTATACTCTTCAGGCTCATGGATAATATATTCAATAATTCGGCCTGGATATCATTACTGAAAGAAAAATTTTGTGTCTCTGAAGGAGACGGGAAAGGATGGGGAGGAGTTAAATTTGGAAGGGGGAAATTTTCACTTATAGGCGGCACTTCACCATTACCAGGCACTTCACACACTTCACCAGGAAGATCAGCGCGCACATACACAGGAGAACAAACACACACATCACAAGGCACATCCTGGGGATCCAGAGCAGAAGACCCATCATGAAGAAGGCTTCACACACTTCCGCGGCCGACTGTTGCTCCAGCTCAGGATCCAGGCCCACTGCTGGGCCTTCCTCCTCTATTTCCAGCCTGGTCAGCATGGAGTCAACAGCCTCCTCAGCAGCTATATCGATGACAGGGTCATCCTCTCGCACCTCAGAGCAAGTGCTACCACTGTCATCCTGCTGGGTATCTATCTCTTCCTCACCCTCACTGGTCATTCCCCTGCCGATGGCTGCAAGTGTCATCTACCTAGAGCTGTATCGCCTAGCGCGCTCCCTGATCTGTTTCGGTGTCTTACCAGGCCAAGACAGGCGTGTAGACGGATTTATTGTTGGCGTCATCAGCAAAATAGGCTCTAACCACTTCAGCCTCTTGAGGAGTCCATCCATCTCTCCTGAATCTCTCCTTCCTCTCGTTTCTCCTGGCAATCTCCATCTCATTCCTCACTGTCCTGTGCTGGCGAACCATGTGCTGACCAAGCCCCTGTGCAGTGGCAAAACGTCTGCCACACTCCACGACCGGACACAGGTGATCGCCATTCTCTACTTTTGGCCCAGCACATTTTGGGTAGTGACACAAGGCAGCATGATAGGACGAGAAACGGATGGAGCCGCATTTCGAGCACTTGAATTCAAGGCCTACCTCACTGTGACTCTCTCTATAATGAGTGAGGAGACCATTGCAGCCATTAATTCTTGTGAAGGAGAGACTACATTGGACACATCTGATGTTATCCGCCAGCGGCGCAACAAGCGTCACCATCGTTTTCACTCTGCCTCTCAGCAGCGCACCCTGAGCCGGCGAGCCAGCCATGCCACTGTCCATATCAGGAAAGGGAAAGGAAGAAAGGTCAATAGATGAGAGCACACTCACAGTATCTCACCCAAACTTTGCGCAGCTTTATGGGCTCAACCAGAGAACACCACCTAGAAAACATTCAGGAATAATAATTATACACACACAGTAATATAACACCACTGACTGAGAAAACTATTTCAGAAAATCATAAATGATCATTGCTAATTTCCAACTAACACCTCACCCATGATGTTAGTTAGCCCCGCGGACGTAAAGCAATCTTTGGAAGTATGCCAGTTAGAAAAGTATCTAGTGTCTAGCAACCACTTGCCAATAGATCATGATAGCTGCGGTTTCATAGGAATTTAGCTCACTCTCCACACCACCCACCGCACGAAGCAGTAGGCAACAGAGAGCTACCCAGGGAAGCCGAGTGGAGGCATCCTCCACCGCAGCCCTTGAGCAAGGAAAAATTAACCGCCGGTGGCTACACACCTTCCACACACCCTTGCATGAGAGTGTGATTCCAACGTGTGCTACCAACCGACGCATGCCCTACTGCTGCCCGCAGCGGCATACCCACAGTCTACTGCCGAGAGTTTCGAATGCTTGCGCAAACGCAGGGTGAAGCCATCATCTACCCTGCCCACCTCTGTTCTATAGTCGGTGTTACTTCCAGGGACGGAGGCTCCTGTATTCACAGGTAGCCGAATTTCCCTCCTGGGTTCAAGGCAGAGACTGCAGGTGAAGAAGAAATTGGAAGAGGCTGGAGTTAGCCATGTGCTTGCTATGAAAGTTGACGTTACTAGCTCATTTGAGGTGAGATATTTTAATTTCCTTCAACTTTCTCCAATTTAGTGCGAAATTGGTGTGTGGAGATGGGAATAATGTATATTTCGAGTAATTATATATCATACTAATTGCTGGGCTGATATCACACTAATCACATTCCTGAGCTGTTGATCATTCAATTTTTTCTTGAATAAAATTCAATTTTTTTTTATTGTCAGCCAGCCAAAAAAGCACAAGACAAAGTCACACAAATAGAACATGAAATAGACAGTCACACATTAAGAGACACATTGTTACTATTACATTGCTATTTAGATTACTTTTTTAAATATTACAAATAACAAAGACAATATTACATAATTTGGCAGCTAGTTCATACGTGCTAACAATAAGAATTAAGGTATGCTGATTCTGCTCTCGTAAAATTCACTTAATTTATAAAAAGGATTTTTTGCCAGCCAATCGTGCACCTTTAATTTGAACAGTTTTAGGGGTGTTTGTTGGAGGTGTAGCGGTAACTTATTATACACCTTTTGCCCAACTGCTTCAAAACTGTTTAAAGATTTAGACAATCTTTGGTATTGAATATAGATCTGTCTATTGTTTCTGGTATTAACAGAGTGAACAGTATTTCTTAATTGATAACGATGCAGATTCTCCTTAGTGTATAACAAAACAGAATATATGTACTGATTTATTACTGTCAGAATTTTATTATTTATGAATAAAGGCCTACAGTGTTCTAAATAAGGTGATTCCGTGATTATTCGCACGGCTTTTTTTTGTAGCAGGAGAATATCGTTAATGTGCGCTGAATTTCCCCATAGAAGAATACCATAAGACATGAGACTGTGAAAGAAAGAAAAGTATGCTGTCCGTAAATATAATTTTGGTACCGTATTAGCGAGGCTTCTCAGCAGATAGATTACTCTACACAGCTTAGTGCTTACATATTTGGCATGAGGCTCCCAAGTGAGTTTTGGATCTAAATGTACACCAAGAAATTTTATACTAGATGCGTTGAGAGTAGCTCGGTATTTCAAATTGAAATTGATTCTTTCTGTCTTATCTGAATTCAATACAAAGCCATTCGCCCTGAACCAGAGCGATGCTCGTTCCATCGTACTCTCCGTCTCTTGGATAAGGCCTCTCAAATCATTATTGGTGTGCAAGAATGTAGTGTCATCTGCGTAGAGCACCGTATCAGACCCTATGTAGGCAGGCAGATCATTTATCATGACAAGAAAAAGAAAAGGGCCAAGTATTGAGCCTTGTGGCACGCCTGATTCTATATTTAACAATGAAGACTTATTATTATCACTGCCTACAGTCACCAATTGCGTACGGTTCGTTAGGTACGACCTCAAAAGCTTAAGGGCAATGTGCCCAGCTCCATAATACCTCAACTTGTCAAGCAGAATCCCCGAATCCACACACTCGAAAGCTCGACTCAAGTCACAGAAGGTGGCTTGAGTGAAGCTTCCCTGCTCGAATGACTGCAGTACCCTTCTCGCCACTTTTTGAAGAGCATCCACTGTGGACCTTCCCCTCCTAAAGCCAAATTGACACTCATTCATTAGTTTGAACTCCTCGAAATGCTCAGATAACTGCATGTACATAATTGTTTCCAATATTTTTGCCAAGACCGGAACAATAGAAATGGGTCTATAGCTACTTGGGCAGTTCTTGTCACCTTTTTTATAAATGGGCACAACCTTCGCCTTCTTCAGCTCTTCAGGGAACACTCCTTCCTTAAGACACTTGTTTAAACAGTGAGTCAGAGGCTCCACTATACTATCAATTATCTCCTTCAATAAATTAACAGATACTCCATAGACGTCTCTGCTACTCGAAGACTTGAAACCTTTTACTATACTTATAACCAATTCAGGCAACACCTGACAGAAATTGAAACATTGTGGCAAACTTGGCCCGTTAATTGCTTGCATATCAATTCTAAAAGTGCTGGGTCCATTCACAGAGGCTCTGATATCTCTAACTGACTGAATGAAAAAGTTGTTAAGTGTCTCCGGTTGCATAGTTATTGTCCGTCTTGATTCCCTGGCTACATTATTTATTGTCTTCCAGGCAGCCTTACATTTATTTTTTGAGTTTTCAATGGAGTTCTTATTATATAACCTTTTAGCCTCTCTTATAGCGATTTTATACTCATTTCTACATTTGATATACGCTAGTCTAGTATCTATAGTTTGATATTTGTCATGTATAGTCAACAGCAACAATAAGTGTTCCTTAAGAGCCGACAGATACGGGGTGTACCAGTTATCATTTCTATCGTGCTTGACCCTCATGCGACCATTATCTAAAACCTTACATTCACGTTGTGGAATACACTCATTAAATGCTTTAGTAAACTGATGAAAAAATCTCTGAAATGCATCATTAGCAGACAGCTCATTTCTATATAATAAATTAGACCAGTCACAATTATACAGTAGATTCTTAAATCTAAATATGTTGTCCTTATTAATAGGTTTAGTAACTACTATCTTAAAATGACTACCGCCTACAACAGTTGCATCATTATGACATTCAATTGTCAAGAAATTATGGTCTGAGTGACTAAATGATACTACTTTATTGGTAGCAGCAGCATTCCAAACATTAGTGAAAATGTTGTCCAGACAGGCATTCCCTCTAGTATTCTCGCTATTCGAATAAATCATATTGTGCTGTCTTAGCAAATTTATTAGTTCAGTTGTGCTCCGTTGGTTTTTCTTAACATCAAATTCAGAATTTACGTCACCCCCTATAAATATTTGAAAATTTTTAAATTCAGGTCTATGTAAAAAGTCTAAAAGCTTCTCCATGTTTTCTAAAAATATTTTTGGCTTTCCATTTGGAGACCTGTACAGAGAGACAATCACCAGTCTGGTGATGCGATTTACCACACCTGTTACTTCGAAATCCAACTCTTTGCAGAGAAAGTCACAATTTAAAGACTCGAACGAGTCATTCGAACTTTTACTGTATATAGCTACACCACCTCTCATGTGTTGTATCCTACAAAACCCGTTCAACAAGCAATAATCATTCAGTTTAACAAAAGATAATTCATCCCTTCTACACCAGTGCTCGCTAATACAGATAATATGAATATTGTTATCCAGTGCAAATTCATTCAAAATTAAATCTTTGTTAATGAAACCCTGAACGTTAATGAAACCCATCTTCAACCCTGATCTATTAGTTGCCTCAACGCTTAGCTCCGTTGTGAGACTCGACTCTACTCTAAAAAATTAAGTGCTATCGGTGGAGATGATTCCAAATTTGATAGTTGAATGTCAATGTATTTAATAATGCTGTCACTAACATATTTCTTCCCCTGCTTATTTAGATGCATACCGTGAGACGTATGGCATATTTTTCCTATATTACTAATATCAATAAAACTACAGTTTGAGAACAGATTACAAATTTGTTGCATCTTCTTGTTAGTCTGTGCTATCGCCTTATTAACACATGACCAGACCGCCAAGTCATATCGATGAGGAATGGAGAAAACAATAACATTAGTTCTGTAGAGATACGCCAAATTCTTCCGTAGCGCCACCAGCACGTCTCCCGCCTCATTCTTGGACACATCGTTTGAGCCAGCTTGAATCACTAGAAAGTCTCTTTCACTGTAATCTGCTAAATTCTCTGGTAGTACGTCATGAAATTTAGCGCCAGGTTTGACAAATGAAGTGAAACTGTGATTGCTTTTCCTTGTAAATTCACTTCTCACATTCTTTCCTTGACTATCTGCGTAGTGATGGACTTTAATATTAGAAGATGAATCTATTGAGCTCGTTCTATCAGAATTTTTGTGCATAAGATTAGATTTATTATGTATAGAGCCGCTGGACTGGGGTTTCAATTCACATCCACCCTCAGAATGAGCACCGTCGAGTTCTGATTGGGTGAAAATGGGCGGCTTGTCGATCCCTGAAAGTTTCTCCTCAAGGCACTCTTTTGATTTCACAAATAACTCATCATATAGTGTCCTCCATTTATTTATCTCAATTTTATCCAGTGCTTTCTCGTTCCTCAGAGCAAGATTGTCCGCCTCCAAAGTTTCAATTGAAGTGGACATTGAGAGGACTCTATCAGACAATGATTTTTTCTCAGCCTTGAGTAATAAAATTAACTCGTTTAATTCACAACTTTCAGACTGGCTTCTAGTTTTTATTTGTTCAATCTCATTTGTCATATTACTTGAGAAAGCTATCAGATCATCTCTCTGTTGCAAGAGCTCCAATTCTCGCAGGCTCCGATCCTCATCAACACTGACCGTCCTAGCTGTAGGTGTATTAACACCCATATCACATACCACCGGGGTGTTTGACACACTATTTTCCCGACTAGAGGATTTTATTGGAGAAATTAAGCCACTTTCATCAAGCGAGATATCGCGCCTACCACCTCTGACATCCTTATCATTGCCATCTGGGACCGTATTTGCCACATGTCCATGGCTATGGGCTCCGCCATATTCAACAATACTCCCAATGCTGGTGTCCGTTTTCAAACTCGCGGAACACCCCACCTTGAGACAGCGCCATGCAATATTCCCATTAGCCGACGAGCGATCCCGTCTGTAACTGTAACCGTCGGTTTTTATGCCCTGATTCCCCTTTTTTGTTTGAAATTTTTCAATGAAACTCGACATTTTAGTGTGGGATATGACGATCGGGAAGGCAGAAGAGAGAAGGACACCCAGAAAAGGATCAGCAGAAAGGAAAACCAAGGACTGCCAAGAGAGCTGTCAAGGCCAAGGACATGGAAGCTCCTGATTTGATGGGAATAATTATTAGGATATCATAAATTATAATTCCATTCCAAGTTCATAATCTGACAATCCTCATATACAGGGTATTAATAGATGAAATGAGTGGTCTCCCTTATCAACTTAATTCCACCATCAAAATAATAAATCACTCTGAATCCGAATCACCCGCGTCTGGAAAAACAGCTGAGATTGAAACTGTTCAGATAGAAACGTTGTCATGGATACGAGTAAACACGCAACAGTTGGAACAGCTGAGAAGTAACGGTATTTTGACAACCAGAGATAAACTCTCTATTCTCGCTATCTGCTTCTCGATGTTGATGTTATCACTTCGGTTCACAACAGACGACAAAATTTACTCAGTAGTTGTTTACTGCTCATCAGGCAAATACTGGCAATTAGAAATGGCCGAAATCCTCCAAGATCGAGTGAAAAGTACGCGCTCTTCGCCAGATTATTAATATTGTCTACTTACAGTTTGTGACCAGTGGATATCATCAGAAGGTAAACTAGAACTTAATAACTCACTTGATAATAACAAGTTGTCAACTATTCCACTTTGAATACTTTAATATTACAAGAAATACGGAGCCACAGATTTGAGCACTAACAAAGCAGCCCAGTGCTACCAACTCTAGACCGTCAGGAAAAAGGTTGGGCAGACCGTCCGCCTTTAACGGTACTAATAGAGTTCATTCAGCAAACTGCAAGCAGTTATAAGCTGAATCAATTTTTCCCACTATATGTTGTCGGGTAAATGAACCCTATATATAGCAGTACTTCCAGGGAATACCCTGGATTAGCCTTCTGCATTAGCCACCAATCAGGCAAAAAAGATAAAAAGGTGTTACCGCGCCCGGGTGTCCTGCCAAGGGATCGGACCCCGCAGATAGGCACTTGTGACAGAGAACGCCCCACTCAGCATGCCCAAGAGACAGTTAGACACACTTCATGCATTGGCGTACAGGCAAGCCTGAACTCCGCACTTGGCTGGCATTCCCACACTAATGCCAGGGGAGAAACGTTTGACCCCCTTCGGCATTTAAGCACTGCGGAAGAAGGCCAACAAGAGAGCTACCAGACTGAGTCCGTTTGCTGCAAGCTTCTCTCTACCCCAGTGCACCACTCTGGGTTGGACTTTGAAGAAAGACCACTCAATCGTCACCTGCAGCACGTAAAAGAAAGAAAGAAATATTTATTGCCAAAATCATTAAACAAACTTTACAAATGTGAAAAATATAAAAATGTTCATATACAATAAATTGCAAAAACTTAAAATTAAAATATTTTCCATTTAAAAATCGATTATAATATTATCATCGGCGTTACCAGCAAAACTAAGTAGTTTGAGCGATGGCAACGAGTAATCAGTCGGCTATAATTAGTGGCTTGAGATTCAAATTACGTCGTGAGACGTAAGAGAGCCATAGTTACTCCCGCCGTTTACCCGCGCGGAAATGAGACCTCTTAAATCTCACTTCTTCCAAATCTTATTTCTATCTGATTATAACAAAATAATCCAGATTCTCATCTCAATTTATCATATATTTCTCAATTAATTATTTTTTATTTTCTTATTTCCAACTGAGAATTTAGTCTCATGACTCAGATTTGGTTTGATAAATATTCTTGCAGTCTTGATAACTATTCATTAATTATTATAATGTTTTTAGAAAAAAGAATAATTCAGATTGGAATTAAATAATTCACATTGTTTGCAAAAGTCAAATATGATTTTTCATATTGTGGCTCGACTAGCATGAACTTGATTACTTTTATTGTATTTCAATAACTTCAGTAGTCCTGTAAAGAAAAATATTTAAAAAATGTATAATGTTTAGAGGTGTACTCTCTTCAGGTTCCTGTTCATGTACTAATGGTCTTTCAGATTCTTGTTCTGAATCCATGTCAAGATCGGGTGTAGATTCTCTAGTTTCTACAGGGTCAATCAATCAATCATATTTATTCATTAAATGTACAAGTAGGGGAGAGTGGGGAGGAATGGGACATTTTTTACATTTTAATTTTTTTGCTCACTGTGAAATTAGTTGAAACAATTTTAACTACACAAATCTCAAGTATAAACCTTAGCCTAGAGTTAGTGATTTATTCAAGTAAATTGTATTTCACACTCATCTATTATATTGCATTTAATAAGGCCATGTCAAGTGTCCCATTCCTCCTAGTGAGCAGGAGGAATGGGACATGGAGCAGGAGGTTTGGGACAAAAATTTAAAACACCATAATCATAGCACTACAAATTTAATGCTATACTTGAAATGTTTAATATTCAAATTGCAACTATAATACCTTTAAGGTTGAAATTTATAATTAATAATATTAATATTTCATTCTTGCTTTCAATGTGAAATATTTAAATTTAAGGTCAAATATTCAAAATAGTCCTTACACTCTTGTTTTAATGTCAAAAAGTCTTCATATGCAAGTGCAATAACTTAAATGTTGGAAACTAAAATTAAAAATATTAATCTTGCACTCTTGCTTTCAATGTCAAAAATTATTCATATGCAAGTGCAATAACTCAAATGTTGGAAACTTGAATTAAAAATACTAATCTTGCACTCTTGATTTATAAAAAGGAAAGATCATAATATACTTTGTTTCACTCTTGTTTAATGACAAAAATATTCAAATTTCAAATGCAATAACTTCTAGGTTTGAACATTTAAATAAAAAAATTATCATTATTTAGTTCATCGTAAAGTGGCATTATATTCTGTCAAATCAATGGGAAATTTAAGAGTGGCAACTGCATGTTGAGTTCCTCCGGTGTATGTTGGGTCGGGCAAACAAATCAAAATGTCTGTCAACGGTACAGTGCACTTATCACTATCAGCTTGCCTTCTCAAAAAGTTTATTTCAAATTCTTGATCATGTGTAATGTCCTCCACCTGGCCAACATAATGCACCACTGATTTTTTCAATGGAAACTTTACAAGCACAAAATTGTTTTTTTCAATGTTTTGAGTTGCGAAATTAAAGTCTGGTTCCATTTCTTCTGGTTCGTCACTTTTTTCTTGATACTCCATTGAATCAGATGTTTCAGAATCATACTCTATAAGTTTTCTCTTTATTTTTCTCTCAACAATTTCTTTTTTCAACATCAATTTCTTCTCTTTTTCAAGTGCTTTAGAGAGCAATGCATCTTTTTCAGGCGTGCTTGTCACAATGAAGATTCTTCCTTTTTCTCTTCCTTTCCCCTGACCCTTACGTGGCTGAGCTTTGGGGAATGGTAGGACATCCTCGGGAGTGATGACAGGACGTGTTGTAGATTGACGACTAGGTGTAGTTTCTGGATGAGCAGAGGATGTGCTTGGCAAATTAACATCAACAAGAGTGGATGTTGAAGGTGAGGCTGTCATTGGGTGATCTGTCACTGCAGATACCAAAAAATCGTCATCAGTAAAAATTTCATCATTAAAAGGACAAATTCCAGTTTTCTGAAATGCAGAAAGAATATTTCTTCTTGTCATTGCATGGTTAAAAGTGATTCCAGCTATTTCGGCGACATTGTAAATAGAAAGAGTTTTACCAGGGTTGTTGAGCATCCAGTTGTTTGCAGCAGAATTGTAGTGTGACTTGAAAGGGGCATACACTGCAACATCCAGAGGTTGGAGTCTATGACTGCAAACTCCGCTAACTCAGTGCTCAGTGCTAATCAGACTATCACTGCGACCTGAGTCTCAGTAGCAGCTTGCACGCGCGGGAGAGTTGCAAGTTCTGCAGGAGAAGCCTTTGAGCTTATATACTGCAGGGGTGGAAGGTGGATACAGGAGTCGGCTCCTGTATCCGGGAATTTTTGGGCTTCAACCCCTCACACTAGAGACATGGATTCAGAACAAGAATTTGAAAGACCATTAGTACATGAACAGAGACCTGAAGTTAGTACACCTCTAAAAATTATACATTTTTTAAATATTTTTCATACAGGACTACTGAAGTTATTGGAATACAATAAAAGTAATCAAGTTTATGTTCACAGCTCGGATGTGGAAGAGGTTATAGTTCCAATTGTCACAATATCTTTAGATTCGGACAAAGAATCAGACCCTGTAGAATCTAAAGATCTAAACCTGATCTTGACATGGATTCAGATCAAGAATTTGAAAGACAATAAATTAGCGAACTAGAGAACATCATGGGTCAAATAAATCGACTATCACGGCGGGAGTGGATTTCATTGGCTCAGTTAAAAATGAGATAGAAATGGGCGATAAGGTGATGGGTACATTCCTGGATCTCATACGTGCTTTTGATAGTGTTAATCATGATGCTTTGTCAGAGTCACTCAAGGGCATGGGAGTGCTGGGGAAAGAGCTATCATGGTTTGCATCCTACTTGAAGGGGAGACAGACAACAATATGTTGAAATAGAAAGTATAGATGAGACTCCCTCAGTGTACTATAAAATAAGATATCGATCTGATCTTAAAAGTCTTCAATACGGCGTTCTGCAAGGTTCAATTTTAGGCCCTTTATTATTTCTCTGCCACATTAAGGGTTTACCTAAGGTTATCCATGAACAGGCAACTGTTTGCCTATATGCGGATGACGCTAATATTATTTTTTCGGGTAAGTCAGTACAGGAGGTGGAGCAAACATCAGCCAATGGTCTAGCAGCCATCAATAATTTTCTGAATAGCCGAAATCTTCTCCTGAATCCCAAAAAATCGGTAGTGGTCCCGTTCTCAACAAACCAGAGCAGAAATGATTCATGTCCAGATACAAAATTTCAAGGAAAATGTTTAGGGCAAATGAATACCACAAAATTCCTGGGATTAGATAAATTCCAGTGATAGATGAACACCTGTCATGGAACAATCACGTCTGTCATGTGGCTAAAAAAATATCCCCAGGCCTGTATGCTCTTAGGCAAATGTCCAATGTGTGCGGTCTTAATGCTTCAACTGGACCTATGCTCCTATGGTCCACAACTGGAACTATAACCTCTTCCACATCTGAGCTGTGAACATAAACTTGACTACTTTTATTGTATTCCAATAACTTCAGTAGTCCTGTATGAAAAATATTTAAAAAATGTATAATTTTTAGAGGTGTACTCACTTCAGGTCTCTGTTCATGTACTAATAGTCTTTCAAATTCTTGTTCTGAATCCATGTCTCTAGTGTGAGGGGTTGAAGCCCAAAAATTCCCGGATACAGGAGCCGACTCCTGTATCCACCTTCCACCCCTGCAGTATATAAGCCCAAAGGCATCTTCTGCAGAACTTGCAACTCTCCCACGCGTGCAAGCTGCTACTGAGACTCAGGTCGCAGTGATAGTCTGATCAGCACTGAGTTAGCGTGGCACTATGATACTCAGTATCACAGTACCACTCACTGTCCTCGGCCTGTCACCAGCACTGTTGCCAGTGCCAGGGGCAGACCGAAATTTTCCGCCTTGTGTTAGTCCTCCTACTTCGGTCTACTGGTGCTACGAGGGCACCACTTCTAAGGGTTACTGTGGCTATTATGAATAAATATTTTTTTTACAATATCAGTTTTTATTCTTTCCTCAATCTTGAGTCTCTTTAGCCCCAGGTGCATATGCATCACAAAATAAGTCATCAGTCAGTCAATTAGAGATTTTAGTTTTATAGTTTTTATATGTTTTCTCAGCTTTTATTGGTTTTTATTTTGTTTTTCAAAGTTTTTTTCGTTTTTCAGAGTTTTATTAGTTTTCATGGCTTTTAATTTTATTCATCAATGGTGTAATATTTTTTGGTGACACAGTACCTCATAAATCTAAAGCAATCCCACATCAAAGTCATGTCAGAACCTCGGTCAATACCTAGTTTGGAGGAACCAACCCCAGTCAGTCTTAGTCACGATTACTCCAAGTATTCTCCACAGTACAGCATTCATCACTTATGATATTATCAATCATTTCTAAATTTTATTCTTGATAAAGAGTTGGCTCATTTTAGACCACTTCAAAAGCCCAGTACAGGCGAGGGCAACGGGCGACACCAAGGAAGCCACAGATGGAAAGAGGCATATGCAATGCATATCTACCCAAGCGCAGCTCTACCCAACCAGCTCGCTGCCTCTTGACCCCTTCCAGATTCTATCCAGTTGGGATCGTGAGGCACCATTGCCCAGTGAGGCACCCCGGTCAGCCGGCATCACCATTTGACCTCCTCCAGGTTCTAGCCGGTCGAGATCGTAGGATAGTACCTTATGCAACCCAGGAACCACACAAAGGCCTCGCCCACGACCCCCAGAGGCCACACCACGCCCCCACCGAATAAGAGCTCACATTTTTATGAAAAGTTTTACATTGATAGAGTTAAAAACATTAATTTATTGCCATTGTAGCTATTAACAGTTGAAAACAGCACACCAGTCCGAGAATCACCTGGAAAAGACAAAATTACACGTAAAATTAATTTCTTTAATTTTCAGAGCTGGCTCATTCTAGCTGTTATTAGATGTTTGACATACAGACTTAGTAATCTTCCATTCCACCTCTTTCTTGATATTCTCTCTAAGATCCAATCTGGAACCAAAACGGCGTAGGTATCTTTCTGTTGTCGTCCTGTGCTCCACATGCATGCCACACCGATACAGAGCATGGGCTACATTATCCTCCTGTCTCGAGCACTGCTTACAACGAGAATCTTGCACCACATGAAATTTCTGCAAGTACCCTCTGAATTTCCCATGTCCAGTCAACACCTGGGTTGAAAAATGATCTGGTTGCAACCAGTACCAATCTCTTCTCTCGATTACACTTGGTATTATTTCAAACAGTGATCTTCCAACTGCTGAGTCTCGCCATCGCTCCTCCCAGGCCATCCAAGTTGCATCCTCAATCTCTTTCTTTCTTCTTGATGTTAGTGTGCCTTCTGCTTTCAACTCATACATTGTCTTCAGCTCAATTGCTCTAAGGTCAGCTGGAAGAACTCCACACAATACACACAGCGCTTCTTGCAACACTGTTCTATATCCCCCAGTAACCACCAGTAAAGCTAGTCTCTGGTATGGGTTCAACAACTTTCCATATGTAGACAATCTCACTCTGTGCGCCCATGTTGAGGCCGCATAGAAAAGAATTCCCTCGAAGACCGCTTTATACATTAGGAGTCTATCTTTAAAAGCTAGACCCCAACTTGCTCTGCTTATTCGCTTCACTTTGGAAAAAGTTTCCACCGCTTTTCTACCAGTGTGCATTATGTGTTATTTGAAACTCAGCTTCTCATCCAAAGAGACTCCCAGGTACTTGATCATTTCAGCATAGGAAATCAAGTCTCCCTGCAAGTGTATCCTTGGCCGCCGATATCTATTAAAATGTCTTTTAAACAGGCACTTGTGCCTGCGTTTTGGCTACACAGATATTCATTTCGTGCATTCTACACCAATTTTCAATCAACTTCATTGACGCCTCTCCCCTTTCTTCTATCTGTACTCTAGTATCATGTCTCTAGTATCAAGATCAGGTGAAGATTTTCTAGTTTCTACAGGGTCAGATTCTTCGTCTAAATCTAAAGATATGGTACCAACTGGAACTATAACCTCTTCCACATCCGAGCAGTGAACATTAACTTGATTACTTTTATTGTATTTCAATAACTTCAGTAGACCTGTATGAAAAATATTTAAAAAATGTATTATGTTTAGAGGTTACTCTCTTCAGGTTCCTGTTCATGTACTAATGGTCTTTCAGATCATTGTTCTGAATCCATGTCAAGATCGGGTGTAGATTCTCTAGATTCTGCAGGGTCTGAATCTAAAGATATGATGACAACTGGAACTATATCCTCTCCCATATGCGAGCTTTGAACATAAAGTTGATAACTTTTATTGTATTTCAATAACTTGAGTAGTCCTGTATGAAAAATATTTAAAAAATGTTTAATGCTCAGAGGTTTACTCTCTTCAGGTTCCTGTTCATGTACTAATTGACTTTCAGATTCTTGTTCTGAATCCATGTCAAGATCGGGTTTAGATTCTCTAGATTCTACAGGGTCTGAATCTAAAGATATGATGACAACTGGAACTATATCCTCTCCCACATGCGAGCTTTAAACATAAACTTGATAACTTTTATTGTATTTCAATAACTTGAGTAGTCCTGTATGAAAAATATTTAAAAAATGTATAATGTTTAGAGGTGTACTCTCTTCAGGTTCCTGTTCATGTACTAATGGTCTTTCAGATTCTTGTTCTGAATCCATGTCAAGATCGGGTTTAGATTCTCTAGATTCTACAGGGTCTGAATCTAAAGATATGATGACAACTGGAACTATATCCTCTCCCACATGCGAGCTTTGAACATAAACTTGATAACTTTTATTGTATTTCAATAACTTGAGTAGTCCTGTATGAAAAATATTAAAGAAATGTTTAATGTTCAGAGGTGTACTCTCTTCAGGTTCCTGTTCATGTACTAATTGATTTTCAGATTCTTGTTCTGAATCCATGTCAAGATCGGGTGTAGATCTCTAGTTTCTACAGGGTCTGATTCTTTGTCTGAATCTAAAGATATGATGACAACTGGAACTATAACCTCTCCCACATGCGAGCTTTGAACATAAACTTGATTACTTTTATTGTATTTCAATAACTTGAGTAGTCCTGTATGAAAAATATTTAAAAAATGTATAATGTTTAGAAGTGTACTCACTTCAGGTTCCTGTTCTGATTGTCTTTCGGATTCTTGTTCAGAATCCATGTCAAGATCAGATATTATACGGTCTGATTCTTCACTGGAATCCAGAGATATGGTCACAACTGGGACGATCACTTCTTCCACATCCAAGCTGTGATCCGAATCTGCAAATTATTTCAGAAGATGATGGATTATGATTATCATTCATTCATCAATCAACACAACATCAACTATCACCCTACTATATTTACAGAATTACTGCAATCATTAATATCCTATCCTTCTCCACTCCCATTATAATTTGAACCTCATTGTAGACGAACTGAGACCCTGGCGAAATATAGAAGGTGGTGGAGATGAATTAGTCACTCTCCTATGAAATGCAGTAGCTTGAATTATTCGCATGGGCAAACAAACATCTAGTTGATTTTGAGTACTTACTCATCGATTTCCATGCTCTCAGGCTCAGATGGCGGAGTTGGCATCTTTTTATTTGAGTTCACTCTCCCTTTTGAACGGGCGTTCATGTGATGAGTAAGTTCCATGGGCTTGGGCTCGGGTCCAGTGGATGTTGGGGCTGGCAACTCTGCTAGCTGTGCTTCTGGTTGAACCTATAGGTAGTTCTGAATAAATACTCATGAGCTATTTCAAAATAATATATTTTTATTCTCTCAACTTTTTCTTATTTTATGATGTTAATGATGAGGAATATTATCATAATAGTGATGAGTTTCATGAGGCAAAACTAACTTCAGTTCCTGCAAGTGGGCAAATGTACTGGCTGTAATTTTCAGTCGTACATCCTTGTGTAGTTGACCTTTTTCACTTTTTTTGGTAACTCCTTCAGTCCATCTTTGAAGTCCAGCTTCTATAAGATTATACTTTCTGGTGTAAATGTGAGCTGACAAATGTCACAGACTGTTGGATCATTGCAAGAATAGTGTATAGAATTATATATGTATATGTAAGTATATATACCATTGCTTTACACTATCCTTGGGATCATTGGCCTTATTTCTTGGCATTATTACAATACAATTCAATTCCTTAATGTCCCAGCTGTTAGGGAAAAAGTTCAAAACAAGCTTATTAAATTCCAAAATTCAATATATATCTCAGCTCACCCTTCACCAATATCAAAATTTCTTACGTATGCATGTAGCTGAAGCTTAGCTGCTCCTGTGTGCCAACAAGAAATTCAAGGAAAACCCACTCTTCCCCAAAAATTTTCAGGAGCACTTTTACACACAACTTACTCCCGCCATTGTAGTAGTGGGTGTCTGCTACATCGAAATTTGAAAAAAGTATGATCCAAGTGCTCTATAGGGAAAAGGCTTCATCATAGTCTCTTTTGTGACCGATATGTAGTCGATTTACAAAATATCCCGGTGACATAATTTTTTTTAATTGTAGCCTGGACTGAATCGACCTCCATTTGGGTATGGCCTTTTGTGAGGTATTTTTGAGTAATCATGATTTTTTTCTCAATTGAAATGTTCAGCAATGCATTACTTAGAATGTATAATATTGTTTTTAATGCGCTCAATAAGTTGGTTGTCTATTCTCCGTCTGGTAAACTTCCTCCTCTCCACATCAGCGTGCCAGTTGGCCCAACTGCTGCTTGAGGAAAAACTGTTCTCATGGCAAGCGGCAAGCGGGTACTTGCCAGGTCTGCAATATTCGTATGTGATAATATCTACATGCTATCAAACGTCCGTCGTCTTCCTGCCTCGTGGAGCTGTACCATTTGTGGGAACCAACAAATTTCCCTGAGTTTGATAGTCGTTTGACATTAGTTAGACATTAGTTAGTTTGACATCAATGTCATGTCGTTTGACATTGACATTTTCCGTTTGACATTACCACTTACTCACTAAGTCCAACTATGCAAATTGTTATTCTAATAGCAGAGACTTTTATCCTTAAAAATCTAAAACCTGTAAAATCAACCAGTAAAATAATTACTCAAATATAGTAAGGATAAGTGGTTGAGAAGTATTCATCTTCAACTTGTGTAGTTTAGTCAGTTATGACTAGAGTATCATTGTGACGCTAGAGTACTGAATTGTGTAATTTGTTTAAAAGTGCACTAAAGAACTTGTAGGAAACCAAATTACTCTCAAATTACTGTTATTCTGATTATGGAATCGATTTTTGATGTGTCACTCAACTGGGAAATTCATAAACCGCTTCCTCCAAGCATCAGACTATGGTATCGGCTATGATTGTAAATTCATAGTCGGTCCTGACAACAATGTCGTTGAAGGGAACACCAAATTAATTTTTTTGATGGGAAGTGAAGTGCTCCAAGCTATGTTCTACGGTTATCTAAAGGAGGGAAACATGGTCAAAATCGAGGATCTGGTTCTATAGACGCCAAAGGATTCGAAACCATGAAGCATTTCATCTTTTTTTCAAATTATCACTCTTTTGAAAGAACCAACACACAAAGATTTCTGCAAGATGTTAAAGCATTACAAAACAGGAATACAAAGTTTTTACATCACGTATAATTATAGAATTCATTCCCATTGATTGTATCAGATAAAACCATTTTTCCTTATCATTTTGAGCAGCGCTTAACACAACATTTAAAGCAGAATCATACATAGAAAGAAAATTCTTGCATCCATTGGGCCTGTCAACACCTCCTTATACTGTGCTTCAAGTTGATAATCAGCAGTGACACTATTTGAATTAATATACATCGGCTGTGGAATCACCATAACATCACTTAATAGAAATGAAATAACTCCTTTTCGAAGAAATGGCAGTAAACGATCAGCTACATCGCCTCTCAAACATCCAGTAGCCTGATTAAATATCAAAAGGACCTTCTTCTTAAACTCAGTACTATAATGATAATCCGTCATTGTCCCATCATCTTCAGGCAAATGCAAAACAAAAGCAGTTTGAAGAGTATTTCCAACGCCAACAGTTGTCAAAAAGTTTGGATCCCACAAATATATTTTCCACTCCTCACAATGCACAGTAACATCAATGTAACTCTCAGGGTCTAACTGGCTAACGTAAGTTTGGGTGATGAACAATCCTCTAGAGAATAAAGAAATTGGACTCAATTCTGGAACAAATATTCTTGCAACATCATTGAAATCACGTTCAGTAGTAGGTTTGGATAATATCAAGGACTCACCGTAAATCGAATTTGGAACAGGCACTGTAACATTTGAATCATCCCATCTAGAAAGCTGTATTCTAAAATCTCTTGCCCGGCCATCAAAGGAACGAATTTCACCCGCGAGGAGAGTCTTGAAAAGATTCGAAAAGTCCATCTTCTTGAGACGCCCCAAGGTTTCAACAATCAAAGAGTATGTTTTTGCACTAACGTAATTACCAGTAACATCATGAAGCTCAGTTCTAAATTCATCAACACCGCCATACTTAAGCATTCTCGCAAAATATAATGTCTCACCGATAATCATTCCTTCTTCTTGATTTTGCCTCAATAGTCTGTACTCCAACTCAAGGGGGGGGGCAAATTAATCGGTTCAGTAACGTCAAACAAAGACTTCATACAAAAAGCAGCACACAAAGCCACGCCAAAATGCAACGTAACACGCGCCCTTTGACGTGGAAAGGTAGTCCAAGCCATAGCATCAGTTAATCCATATAATCTTGGGTAAAATCGTCTTGGCGTCAATCCTCCAATAAAGGTATCATCAGGAATATACTGTGTATCATGGGCATAAGTGCGTAGTTGATATAACTGAGCATGAACAATTTTTGCTAAATTACGTGAAAACTCACCCACCATCGCATTGAAGAAGCATAATAAATCCATTGGCATGACATTGGTATTAGCATACTTTGATTGAGATGCCATATTTTCACTACTCTTTTGAAAACTTTGAATTATACGAATCAGCAATCGAATGAGTTGAGAAAAAGCATTGTCAAACGGGTAAACACCACGAGTTGTCCAAGGCAAAAACTTCCAAGGCTGGTAATAACTTCGGACATCTCGTAGTCTTGGGGTCAGTTAATAACAGCTCCAACAGTTAATAAAGTTACAGTTAATATAGCAGGTTTTGTACCGCTGGCGAAGTCGATCTGGTCGCATGTAGAGTCTTGGGAGTCGGTGCTGCCCTCTACCATCTTCAGCAGCAGGGAAGACAGTCGCCGTCTCTGTGCTGAGCTGGAGTGAGCTCGGCTCACACCCACCACCAGTTCATCTCACTTGATCCCTGCCCGCACAACTCCAGGTGGTCGGGATCTCCTCTCCTGAATATCCCTCCTCCTTGGTCCTCGTCTCATCGCAGTCATCACCATAAACCTTGAGAAATTGGTTTGACTCCCCTGCAGTACAGGAGTAGTGACTTATAATAATAATGATTGTGTTGACAGAAAATAATCAATTGAATGGTTGCAGACTAGTGGAATATTCGGTGAGACTGAAGGTTTCATGTTTGCTATTCAGGACCAGGTAATCAGCACTAGAGCTTACAAAAGATATGTGATGGGACTCACAGTGGATAGTAGCTGTCGTCTTTGCAGGAAAGCCATAGAATCGATACAGCATATTTGTGGTGGCTGCTCTGTACTAGCTAATACAGAGTATTTGCAGCGGCACAACAATGTGGCCAAAGTGGTTCATCAGGCATTGGCGAAAAGATATGAGTTTATAGCGATTGAGGTGTCCTATTACAAGTGTAAACCAGAAATGGTCTTGGATGGTGAAAAGCGAAGGCTTCTTTGGGATTGTTGTATGACAACTGACAGAGCAGTGGAGGAAAACAGGCCAGACATCGTCTTCTTTGACAGAAAGAATAAAGAGGCTTACATAATTGATGTGGCAGTGCCCCTTGATGAGAATCTTGTGAGTATCATTGCCGAAAAGAAAAGTAAATACCAGCCCCTGTCAGTTGAACTTTAAGATATGTATGAATTAAGGAAGGTGGTAATAATCCATATAGTAGTGTCTGCCAATGGACTGGTCACAAAAGAATGGAGACAAGCAATGGAACAACTGCAGTTGGAGAACTGGCATATAAGAATTATTCAGAAAGCAGCAGTTCTTGGTACAACTAATATTGTACACAAGTTTCTAAGCCTCTGATCTGGAAAAGAGTGAATGAGTCTCTGCTTTGAATTGCAACTAGTTATATTGTATAACAATGAATAAATCTTAGGTACTTCATTGCTTGATAGGTTGGCATTAAGTTGAGGATCTTCAATTCAATCTGCTTTTGCTCCTCTGTAGCCGAAGTCTGAGGTAAGAGGATTCATCAGATTCATTACTTGCCTCATCATACGGTGCAGAGCCATTCTCTACAGCAGGATTGACAATGGTTGTTGCGACTCTTTTACTAGGGCCTTTATCCTCATAGATTGACCTTCTTGTTGGCAGATTTGGTGCATTGAAAATATGAATGGATTAGCATTTAGTTTCAACTTTTTCCACTCATCTACTCGATGAGACCACCTCTGACTTTCTTCATAGATGAACAAAAAACAGATTAGAACAGAATTAAATTCAATTCTGTTGTTGAATAAAATTTATAATTTTCTGAGGTTTAGTGAAATCTAACTCAAAGTGAGTTTTAATAATGCTAAAATAAGAGTGAGAGTTGATAATAACTTAATAAATATTCTAAAACAAACCAATGGTTTTTCATTACAATTCATCTTCACTGTCACCGTGAGGCTGTATATCAAAGTCATTGGTTAGCCATTGAAATATTCCTCTATAAAGGAATTCATATTCTCGTGGAATGTAATTTTTCAGTTTTGTAAGGTCAACTCTTTTGGCCTGTCCATCGATGACCATCAGCCTCGCCCCATATATAACAATGTCCTCCTCTTGTCACACTTTCGTATATGCTCAAATTGTAGACTGCATATTTACGAGAGTAATACAGCAACATACTCTCTCCTTTTGTAGCATTCAAAACGTTTTGTAGGTCGAAGCTCACACCTATATAGGAACTATCAGCTAAGGCTTTTTTATTTGCTTCATCAATTTGATTTTTAGTTGATTCTTTAAGCTTCAAGTGCTCTTCGTTCCCCTGCACCTCTTCCTCAGTCATATTTACAATACCTTTCAATTTAAATTTTTTATACATTGCACACTTATCCTTTTTTGGCACATGAAAACTCAAGTCAAAATCATTGTTGAATATGTTCCGAAACACTCTTTCATTTACAAGCAAATCACTGCTTACACTTGTTTTGAATAGTCTGTAGACATTTGATAAATTCTGTAGACTAGAGTCAATATATTTCTTTTTTGAATCATGTTGACAATAATGGGATGGCACAGCTGGCAATTGTTTTATGAAGTTCTTCACAGCAGCTCTTTTTTCCTATGATTTATTTGTTATCAGGACAATGTCTTCCACGTTGATCACGTTTCCATGTATTTGTGTTTTATGAGTTGTCTTTGGTATACGTAATCGTTCTATGTGATAAGTCTAAAGTTTTGAAGAGAACTGCAAGCACACTTGTTTTTTTCTCACCATCGAGAATTAAAGAATAAATAGGAGGTGTGCTCAAAAGTAAGGTGACTTTTTGAATTTCGCGGGCAACGGACATTTCATTTTCGATTCTCTTATTTTGTTGCATTGGTAAACATTTCCTAACCATATTTTTAAGTGAATAGCATGTTTAGTTTATTTTTGGCAGTTACAAAGGTCAGATGTATTCTGATGTGCTCAGCCAATACCTACTATCACTTCAAGTAATCTATTTATTTATTAGGCTAGCACAAACAATACAATGATCGAAAAAACAGGCTATTGCCCAAAACATTTTCAATTTCCTAATTTAGTTTTAAATTGTCCAAATATTATACAATAGGTCCATTTCAATTTTCTACACCAAATCACAATCTGAGAATATGGGCGATGTAAGTGTGATGTCACCTGTTGTCAAGGAGATAGTTTGGTCTCTAAACAAACCATTGCTGAGGAAAATGGTTGTGCTATTCTTATGGGTCTAAAACATCACCTTACATTTACAACTATATCAACAAAATAATTGATTTCTAAGAGTTGGGAATATTTTTTCAAGCTCCAGACATCCAAAACAATAAATTTCAGCATTCCTTTAATTCTGTCATTTGAATTGAAGTTTCCTGCCAAGATTAATGCTTCACCAACCTTATGACCTCATGAGAAGGTCCATAATTTTGTTTTTTGAAACCCCAACTGTTTCGCCTGCTCTTTATACTCTAGCCATGAATTGACTAGAGCTAAATCAATTGAATGGGCGAACATTCTCAAAGTCCACTTTTTTGATTTCATATGAATCCTATATAGACTTATTAGAAAATCAAGAGTGTCAACTCCACCCATATTTTTATTGTACAGCTGTACAACCTAAGAATGGGAAACTTCAATAAACTCTTTTTGATTTTTGTCCCATGATCTACACAAATCATTTTTTCCTATTGCTACAAAATTAGAAGCCAGAATTACCGGCTTGTTGTTATACCATTTTGTAATAATTATCCAATCTCCACTCACTACTTCCTGGGCATAACCCCTCCCATGCCTGCGTATCTGTTTACACGTATTGTCCCAGCTGCAAAGCAATCTTTATTTAGTAAGTATTGAAACAAACTATACGTACTGAAATAATTATCAAAGTACAGCTGGTGGTTTGGTTCATTACTTACTCTAGTATGGAGCTGCATGACTGTACCAGCTCCAGCCCCAAACTGTAGGTGGAACTGCATAATACACTTCTGTGCAGTCTATTATAATGCAACAGGACGTAAAGTTGCTGAAACAGTTTGGCAGATATGCCTTGTTTTTCATTAATGAGGGGATTTTATTTTTCAACAACCCCACAAAAATTGTCTGATGTAAGCCATTAATCCATGTAGAAATTATATTTGAAACAGAAGCCCTGCTTACTTGAAAGCGGAAAGCCAGTTCATTGTGAGGTACATTCTGCTTCAGTTTCATCAATGTCATCAATAGTTGATTAGAATGATTTTAAATTTTTAAGACATATTCAAACACTTAGCAGGAAACTAGAGATAGCACTCAGTTACTGTAGTTCACAATCTATTATCACAAAGAAATTCAATATAGATCATATTGCTCTAGTTGATTATTGATTATTCAGTTTCATGTATGTGAATGAGAAGTGTGACTGCTTATAGTTCATATCTTTGAACAAAGCTCCAACAGCTTTTTCTTGAGTATTCCCCAAAAAATGTCCAATTATGATGAACGTGTAGACCTACTACAAAATTATAAGTTTTTTAACAATTGAATGACTAATGAAATTCTACTAGATTTCATTCTTTTTGTTATTAAATCAAAAATAACAAATAGCCTACGCCTACACAATTCAAAATCAAAGTAATATTGACCTAATGAATACAAAAAAATTGAATGTTTGTTTTCAAGTGGAAATTGCTTAAAATGACATCAAATTGAAGGTAAATTTCCAAAAATTTCTGGGGTATTCCATACACCCCACATACCGCCCCGGTGTCACCCCAAAGTTTAGGTAGCCTACCTACTTTCTACTCCAATGTTATGACCCCTCCCCGAAATTTTTTTCTGGATTGGCCAATATGGGTACCATGGTTTAATTTTCAAGCAAATAATATAATATTTGTTATCTAAATGAATGGCTGCAACCTAAAGGCGAAACCAAACAAATGTGCATAAGACAATGTAGTAAAACCTTATCTATATGCTTTTTGACTTGCATAGTGTCAGTTTCAGAAATACAAAACCATATTTAGAAAGATCTATTTATTTGTAAAATTTATCCCACGTAAATCTAATAGTTTTATTTTCTTAAAAAAGCAAAACAATAACATAGCCTAAACATTTTGATACATGAGTTACCGTATAGGCCTATCTTATAGCGGCCAACCAGTTCTTCGTTTTTTCTGGATCTAGGAAATTTGAGGAAATGGCAAACATCCTTTTCACTGTACCGTAAAATGGGGTGAATAGAAACAATTTTCAACTTTGGTTTAAAATTTTGCATATTTGTAGTTGTTTTCTAGGTACACAATTTTTTGTCCAAATACAGGTAGACCTATCATTTTTACAGGTAGACCTATTATTAATACAGGTAGACCTCTGTTGGACCTATTTATTTGTGGTATTTAAATTTTGTCAATCTTGTTTTGTATTTAAAAAAAAACATGGTGTTTCTATTCACCCCGCAAATGGGGGTGAATAGAAACAGTCTTTCAATTTCATGTTTGTTTCTATTGAAACTTATTGAGGGTGAATGGAAACAGTCTAATATGTTTTTTTTTATTTTTGGTAATTTATTTCTTAACATAATGATTTATTTGAACACATAAACAAAATAAATTACATAAACTGTACCGTAACTGTACTGTAAAAAAAGAAATTGGAATAGGTTGACAATCACCATATTTAACAAGATTAAATTATGATTAATAAATGGTGGAGTCAGACAGGTCATCTTTGAAAAATTTGTCTTTGAATCGAGCACTTGAGCAAGATACTGGAGAGGATAGTTTCAGGATGATGTCGTTACTGGAGACAAGGGATTCTTCATCAGTTATGGTGAACTTGTTAGTTTGTGGAACTCTTTCCAAAAATTTTCCAATGAAACCATCATTTTCAAGGCCAGCAACCTTGCATATATAACATCTAAAAGATGTTTTACCATACACTTTGACCAAAAGGTAGTCATCTTCATTGATGACAAGGTTTTCATCTGAGGCCCTGTCACTTTCTTCTGGATCACAGGAATCTGTAGATTCACTAGCCTGTGCTGAAATGTCATCTTCATCTTCTGATGATATATTCATTTCCTTTTGGCTTTTCTTTGACTGAACCTGTTTGGTACCTGAGGTGCCTGGATTTTGGCCAGTAGAATCTGAAGTTTGGGGATTCTCATCATCCTCAACTAAGTCCTGAACACCAATACTTTTGCCAGGTATCACATTAACTTTTGACCTTTTTTTCCTTATCTTGGGAGTCTGATCATGTCTCAAACTCTGAAGGAGCTCTTGGAAACTCTTGTCAACAGCTTTAGTGTCCTTCTGAATGTCTTCTGGATTCTGGTTTTCCTCTTCATCAATGATTTTTGGAAGCATAGACAGCACTTCGTTCCTATTTAGAGGCACTAGTCCACACTTTTTGAAACCGGCGATCACATTTTCTCCCTTCAAAGAATCACACAACTTTTTCAATAATGTTGGAAATTTGTCCTTAGGGACAGTTGCTTCTGCACGTCCTGGGCCCTTTTTCCACTCCTCAAGAATCTGTCGCCATGTTGATTTCAATGGACGAAAAAATGCTACATCCAGAGGTTGTGTGAGGTGGGTGGTTTTAGCTGGGAGAAAAATAATACTGATATCATTGTCCTTGCACAACTTGACAGATTCCATTGATAAGTGGGAAGACAAATTGTCCCCAATCAGAATTGTTCATCCTGCTTTCTTTTTTTAGGAATGGAAGAGCAACTGTCAGAACCCAATCTTCAAAGCAAAAGGAATCAAACCAGCCAGCCTTGATTCGATTGTACCTTGCGTTTTTTGGCCCACCCTCTGTCCAGCTTTGGTACAAGTGAATTGCCTTGTATACAGTGTAAGGGGGTAAAATAGTGCCATCAGCAGCAGCTGCAAACATCACAGATGTAGATGGCTTTGATGAGTTTATTATTCTTTCAGGATATTTTGCCCCTCTACGAACAATGACCTTTCGTTTACCAGGGTCATCACTCAGGTTTGTTTCATCATAGTTTACAATGTTAGATGAAGGCATGTCAACATAACCTCCAATAAGCAGTGTGATTTGTTGTTGGGCCAGATCATCCGCCATTTTCTACACAAACGATACCTACATTATGGTCTGAGTATTGTAGATGGTCTTGAATCAAGAAACAAATGGGAACCAGTGCTGCCAACCAAACAAAACATTTCCCTTTTATTTCCCTTTTAGTGTAGCAACCAAACAAAAAGTAATAGTTACCACTATTTGACCATATTTATGTAGGATAGAGGTTATATTTACAGAAATGAAGTTTTGTTTCTATTCACCCCACTGTTTCTATTCACCCCGTTTTACGGTAATGTTTACAGTCAAGCACAAAGCACATACCTATTTTCAATAACTTTTATCTAAAATAGAAATCAAACTACTTTCTAACCTTACTTGGAAATCATAACATAAACATAGGATGGCAGACTGTGAAACTTCAGGCATGTACTGCAAAAGTTATATTGAAAAAAAAACATAATAAAAAAACTGATAATCCTCTTCAAGTAGTTGTTTCAATTCTTGTAGGTCCTTGAATTTCTTCTCCTTTATTGGGACAGGTTTTCTGTACAATGGTTTTATTTCATTGAAGACATCAGATTTTGGTCGTCTAGGCATCTCTTTCCAATCTTCATTAAATTCTAATTTATACCAAATATGACCTTCTGTTGTGTATTTCAAGCTTCTCAAATCGGTTACATAAGGATCACCTTTTTTGTGTCCTGGTCTAATACTTTTGTAATAGCCATGAGAGTAGTTGAAAAAATCTTTGTAAGTCAGACTTTCGACATTATAAGGGCTCGGATGCATTCTTGCTTCTTTGATATCCTTTATGTAGTCACCTGGTACAAAATGCTTATGTTTTTTTAGCTTTTTTTCAATTGTACTATGTACGCTATCAACCTCCATTTGTGTATGGCCTACTTCAAGATATTTTTGGTATATTGTTACTTGTTTCTTGATTGCAAAGTACAGAAGTGCATTAGACACTGTTTCGCACCTGTTTTGATATGTGCAAACATCACTCCAAATTATTATTTCAGTGATGTCTGGTTTTTCCTCCAACTCTTTAGTTAAGAAACTTACCAATATAGAAGCAAAAACGTCAGAATCTAATAGACCATTGCCTTCATGCCAGATGTAGCATGTTACATCTCGGTCTGTAAGATTAAAAATGGAATAGTTATGTACCTTGAGTTCTGCTTTGTAGTAAGATGAAGATGCTTTTATGTCCGGGCATGTTAATACTTTCCGCACATCAACTGTATACACCATCATTTCATCTGTTTCTTCAGCCTTCTTATTGTCACTTTCTTTCTCATTCCTTGCTCCTTCTTTTCTACTTTGGTGTTTGTTGTACTCTTCATCTGAAACCTTTCCTAACTTATGTTTTATGCATGTTTCACATTGGTCTTTTTTGGGGATATAGAACCCTATATTCTTTGATACAAAAACCATGTGGAAAAGAGCCCTTGAGGCTGGTTCTAAATTGTTCTCCTGACATGAACGCTTGTATTCTCTGAACAATTGAAGTTTACTCTCCCACATTGGCTCTAGATACTGCTTTGTTGTGTTGGCACGACAATAGTGGGATTCCATCTTAGGAAGTGAATCAAAAAAATTCTCTATTCCACCCCTCTTTTCAAGATCTTTTTTTGACTTCTGATTCTGTGATTCTAGAGGTTGATCCAATAATGGTTCATCTAGAGCACTTTTCAAGACCCATGCTCTTACTGATTTTTCTCCAAGACAGAAGGTGTTCAAGAACATCTTCTTACATACTCTTATTTTTTCATCACCAACTTTCAAGCAATATTTGAAAGAAACATTTTTACGGCAGTCCTCAACATCAGTGGTTCCACGTCGAAAGTTTGGTTTTGATTTCTCAACTAATGAAACAATTGTAGCCTGCTTTGCTTCCCAACTATTTATGTTCTTCCAGAAGTTTTTGAAAAGCTTATTCCTATCAATTTCTGTTACTTTATCACATCCAAAATTTCTCAATTTTTTACAACTGCACCGATCTTTCACTTTCCTTTCTTCTCTCCCATTATTGAAACAGTATTTACCATCTTCTTGTTTCTTTAAACCAAAATATCTCTCTCCTCGCTTTCTTTTGACTGCATTAACATTTCTCTCCCAGTCACTTGAATTAACGTTTTCTCCTTGAACATCTCCAAAAGTGGGTGTATCAACATCATTAGAAGATTTTTCCTCGATGTCTTCTGCACCTTCAGCTGTAGTTGAAATATTCTCACCAGTATCTTGTTGCACAAAGTTCTCTTCAATTCCATCCAATAAGGTTTCTTCTTGCACATCTCCAAAAGTGGGTGTATCAACATCATTAGAAACAACAACATAATCTTGAGTCCAAGCATCAGCAGGTAGGTTCAATACATAAAATGAACACTCTTGGGCATCCACTTCCTTTTCCATCAAGATAGGTAGAACGGCTCCATCGCTATTGAGTTGAATCAAGTTTTCAGTAACAGGAACATTGAGTTGCCCTATGTCTGTAACAATACAAAAACATGTAGCCTATTAATTAAAACGAAAACACAAGAATTTTCTTGTTATTCAGTTATTTTCTATTCATTTATCAGTTACACATTCAGTTATTTGTTTTAGGTTCAAGAAGCATGGTTTCTGTGGCCTATGATGGTTCTTGATTGTTGAATGAATAATAGAATTGATAAAATCCATGTATTTGTATTGTAATTATCATGAACTAGTTGTTCAGTCTCAATGATGACTCTTTAGATTCAAAAGAATATATATTTAGCATGAAAGTTGATCACGTTTCATTCAATTCTTTATGGAATATTATTTTTAAATGGCTCAGGAAAATCATCTTCCACATGCTAGCTGTACTTTTCCAAGGATAATTTCTCTATCTCTTTATTCTTATCATTAGGGTTGTATAAAGTCCCTGCTTCCTTACAGAATTCAATGAATTTATCAACTTTTCTCAACTTACAGGATTTTAAAAATAAATATTTTGACAAGTACCCAGGGAAAAATGCTTTTTTTCTATGGTAGCGCGGCAAATTTGATTTTGCTGCACTCCATGTTGCTTCAATTTTGTTGGTGTGAGCACCTGAATCAGGGTCCACAAAATTCATTGAATGATTGACCTTCAGGTGCTCAAATCCTTCATCCTTTAAACAATCATATGCCTTCCAATAGTCAGATACTATTGTTGTACCCTCTTCAACAAATTCTTTTATAATAGGTATTAGAGTTTCAGATGTTCTGTTCTCCACAGCAACCATGAAACATTCCCTAGACGTTTCATCAATTCCTCCAAATACCCCATTGCCCTTCAACAAGACAGCCCCTGTTATATTTTCTCCGCCCAAACTTGCTTTCATCAATCTGAACTCTTCTGCCTGGGCCACCAATATTTTGCTTTCTAATTACCATTGTATCAAATGTTACCTCTCGGCAAAAAGAGCTCCAATCGACTACAGTTTGGCAAGCCATATGCAATTCTTCACTAATCAGCTGGGAAGAAACATTTTTCGTCCATAAATGGACAAAACCCAAAATCTTCCACAGCGGAAGATTTGAATTTGCAAAAAAAGTACCTGTTCGCAAACTTACCGAGTAATTGCATCTTTTTCTCTTTTGTTTCTGCACTACGACCTTTCACCTACAGATCCATTTGTACCCATCAATACTTTGACAATTTTTCCGAAGCTTCATAACACTATCACAGTTGGAACATTTTACATCTTTTTTCAAAATTCCCCAATCCATGCACTTGTCAATTAATGTTCCATCTCCCTTATCAATCCACTCTTTTAAAACCAACAAATTCACTTTAGCGGCCGCCATACTCACTTGTGCATTTGTGATCAAAATTGAAAATTTCCACCAATAATTTCTCATTGTTGTACCAACTACCAACACGTGAAATGACAAATATAATTTGAATAAATAATAAAATAATATAAATAATTTGATCATTTAAAAATTTTAACATTATAATTAATTTTATTTTTATTTGTATTCAATAATAATGAAATATATTTTCATTAAATAAAATCATATACCAATATTGTCGGAGCTCGATACCGGTTTGCAGAACTACCGTGTCGATCTTGAAACTATCAATATTTATAAAAGAAACAGTTAGTTGATGTTGATCTCGATAATCTATATAGTCTAATAGAAATGAATTTCTCAACCATAGTCTCTTGAAGTTTTTATTAATTTGTTTATTCAAATTGCAATTTGAAGATTTTCAATATGATCCAATTAATTGAATATTAATTAAAATACATTGCAAGAATAATGAGATACACAGTGATTGATATCATTCGATCATTAGTAATCAGTTCTTCAAAATAAGGTTAGTTTTGAAACAGCTATTTATAATATTAAAATTGAATCAAATGGTATAAAAATATGCTAGCGCGCTTTATTTTGTCTTCCTCTTTCATTTAAAAAAAATGAGTCGATATCTTCAATAATAACTGAGATAACAGGGGGAGCACACCGGCTAGAGCTTAGCCAATATTAACAAAGATATAAATTCAATATTTGCCAAATAGAGAAGATTATTGTTCAGAATTCAGTCACAGAAGTCACGAAACACCATGAATCAACCAGTCTTCAGGGAACGTCTGACATAAGACAATTTTGCATGACAGACAACTGAGGAAGAAACATACGACTTTTAAACATTGCATTATATCGCTTGAAATATCAGCTGTTGACATGAGATATTTTGGTGTAGTATAGAACACATAGGAACCAGTATTTCTAAGCAATAAAAAAAAATTGAAATTTTAACATACAACCTTTTGCAATTACAGTGTCGAATTATACATTTTGAAGTATCACAAAAATGCATTGATAAGCCTATATAAAATTGAATTGATGAAATAAACACTAGTGAATTGTGTATATATTTTCAAGTATTATAAAAAATGAATTGATGAGCTTGAAATTGAATTTTTGAGGAAAAATAAAAATCAAATTTACCTACAATCATTTCTTATAAAAAATCTATAATACAATAATATCATATCAAAAAAGAAAAATCAAATTTATTTGCAATTATTACTTATGGAAAGGAGCGAAGCAATCTTTGCATAGTGCAACATTACACTTACTACATATAATGTTGCTCCTCTTTTCTTTTTCTTTTGTTGAACAATAAGCACATCGCCTGTATTTTCTTCTGGTTACAATGTGGTCTCCAACATTCACTAGACGAACAGTGTTTTCAACAGCATATTGATGTGCCTGAGGGTTGTTCCTCTTCCGGGCTTTAGTCATGCCTAGAGCAAAACCTGGCTTTTTCTTTGAAGAAACGTTGCCAATGAGCCCATTGACCAAGCTCGATCTGAACATCAGATGGCTCATTGGTTTTTTTTTCTTTTTCTTGCATTCATGACTGTACATGATGAAACTCTTCACAATAGCTGTATCAAGCAGATAGTAAAACAGTTTCAGCCACCACCGTCTTGATTTCTGGACAACTGAATAACTGGATATGTGTTGTTGATCAATTCTATCAACTCTGCCGATAAGGAGGACATTGTAGGTGGCATTGTTATAGGTGGCTAGACATTGTACTACTGTCTCCCAATCAACTTTATTATTCGATCTTTTCACTTGCGTTATTTTGGATGGGTTGTGCATCGTAGAAATGACTGAAACACTCTTCTACCCCCCCCCCCCCTGTCCATTCATTTCACAATACTATATTTCCACATTGTTTTTTTCCTGTGCATGAGTGGAGTGCATGAGCTCCTTGTCACTCTTCATCTCAGGAGTATACTCCTTTCTTGTTGGGAGGATAGTCAAAAAATGAAGAATGTTGTTGTTTTGTTTATCATCTATATGAATGACTTGCCTGCTCATCTCGTTCCTTCTGAATCAGTGTTGTATGCCGACGATATAAGTATCATAGTGAAAAGTAAAAATCAACAAAAAATGAAGAATGATTGTGAGATTGCTCTCGGAAAACTAGACAATCAAACTGCACTTGCATGTGTTTGGTGAGCTGCGGTCGGTTTACCTGTAGAAGAGTTCAGATACTTGGGGTTTATCTTAAATTGCAAATTCAATTAGGTACCTCAAATCCAGCAATTCAAAATTAAAATAAGAAGATCACTGTAAGCATTTGGTCAGATTAGTCAGGTGTTGGCTGTGGTTCAGTGCAGAACCGCATAATTATGCATACGTTCAATCTCTCCTAGAAACTACAGGAGAACTTCAGAAAAGATTGATGGTGAGCCAGAGGTGTTCAATCCACCCCACAGCTTGAACGTTGCACCGACTATGTTCATCAGTTTTCCCCTCTAAAAGATTTACTACAAGATCCACAGAGGAGAAGAAATTGTCGAAATATAGACAATTACCAAGTCCAATAAATAGAGCAGCGATGTCTAGTACCACCTTCTCACCCTACAGTACTTCCATTTGTTTTTTACCAGTATAGACATCAAAAGTCAGCACATATCCAGTTTCTGAGCATGCACATAACCAGATTTTGAAAACTCTCTTTATTGGTTTCTTTGGCATGTACTGCTTCAAAGCCAACCATACTTTCATCTATTGCCACATTTCTTGATGGACTAAATAAGACCAAGTACTCAGTTTTCAAGTGGTCAATCAAACGCCTTATTCTGTAAAGTTTGCCAAATTGTGGTGTCCCTCTTTTTGGCATTTTCAAATTGTCGTTTAGATGTACAAATCTAAGTATTTTCAAAAATATTTTCACTCAAAATTTCAGTCTATGCTCCATTCTCTTCTGAATGTGCCCTATACACTCCAGTTTTTCTATTTCCTGAGTACCAGCCTCAATAACCTTTTTTATAACCTTTGCTGTCACAATGACCAAGGTATTGGTATTTTACAAGGTATCAGGGTTATAATAATAATAATAATAAAGAAGCTTTATTTACATTCACAATTGAGCAAAAGCCTCTCTAAATGAGGTACGTTTCTGGTTGACATTAAATAGATTTAACATATTTACAATAGTTATTATTCAGGTTAAAGAATATCAATTTTTTGTGAGTCCATGTAATATCAAAATCAGCTCACTATCAGGCTCCACAATTTTCTATCCCTGGTAGTTGTTGCCCAGACATGCCCCACTCTGACAGAGTTCGTCCCTCCATCTGGTATTTGGACGTCCTCATCCATGCGCCTCATAGAATATACATACTTCCTTAATATTTTTAATTATTTTACATATTTTGTACATGCTCATTTGATACAATAAGTATTTTTAAGTTTATTAAGTTGTTTTTCCTTTTACAATAACATGCCATGTGGTTACCAAATCCTCTGGTCGAATGCTATTTGTTTACAACTAAAATTTGCCTCAGGTGTCTGGCTAAATTTCAAATTATACGGCTTGACCGATTATTTAGGTTGCCGACCAGTCAGTATTATAGAGCCTAACCTCAAAAATGTCTTATTTTATATAATTCAATAAATAGCAATAAAATTCTTTTCTATTTGCTGTTCGAATTGTAGCCAGAATACCTGTTATTTTCTCATCTCTTGCTGGTTGATATTGCACCCGGCGATAACAAAGCAGCTGTTTGCTAGAGACCTATAAAATCTTTTCATTTAGCAATTTTGCTAGCTATTCAAGATAATTTGTTATAATGTGTACAGTATTATTGATGTACAAAATAAACAATTTTATCAGCTGTTATACTTGATATTTTTTTATTAACCCTTAAGGAGGCGCGCTTGGTTTTGTAACATGAGGAGGTGCGTGGGGTCCAAAATGACCCCAACAGGAATTAAGTGGGCAGATGTAATTTGAAATTAAATATTTCAATTCATATATGTTTTTTTTTCATTCAGGATATTACTAGATATAGTTATTAATGATAGAAAACATATGAATAAAAGTTTAGAAAACACACAGCTAAGAAACACACACTTTTATTGAACTAGTTGCCTGAGTTGTATATTGTTGAAGAATGCCACTATATTGCATGTTGACTATAAAAAATAATTAGATTCATGTAAAGAAGAGAGAAATGACAGTTTCAGTAACTTGAGTTCATTCAGAATCAGACTTTTGATTTTTGTCCTGATGACATTCATTGTAGAGAGAAAGCAAGTGAGATGAACACATTGGTTTTTTGCAGCTGTCACATGCATGGGATGTTTTTGTGTCTTTTTTACGGGGACATTTCACACATTGAAGCCATCCTAAAGATCTTTTTGCTGGTGGTTCTTGTGGCACTTCACGTTGTTCTGTGTCCAAAGCTCTCCCTCTTTCTGTCATCTTCTCAATTGAATTTCGTAGAGTTCTTGGAAGACATTCGATTGTCAATCTTTCCTCCACTTGAGACTTCACCAGCTCCATTCCAAGGCTCTTCAAAAATATCCTTCTGGGCATATTATTACTGTTGGAATTGCTGAGATGTAGAACTTGAGCATTGATACCAGCTATGTCAAGCAGACGATAAAAGAGAACAAGAGGCCATCTGAGACATCTCCTGGAAGTTGAGTAGGTTCCACATTTTTCATCAATAACATCTACACCGGATTTAGTGGAATTATAAAACGTTATTATTTCTGGTTTCATTTGATCTCCTGTACTTTGGTCAATAGCTTCATCAAAGTGCATAGTTGACATCACAACAACACTTCAGTTCTTCTTTGGTGCATAAGACACTACAGTTATCTCCTTTTGAAAGGCAAAAATACTTGAATTGGGGTTTCGAGTTTTAGTAACAAGTTCTGGTGGCAGCTCTCTTTTATTCTTCCGAAGTGTTCCCACATATGTGATTTCTCTTGCTACAAGTGCCTCAGCTAATGGGATACTGGAAAACCAGTTGTCTGCTGTTATATTACTGCCAGAGTTCTCTATAACTGAAGAAAGTCGAAGAACAACATCAATTGGCTTATTGGATTGTACAAATGGACTGTTCACTGGTTGATTGCCTACATAAACTTCCATTTTTAGAACATAGAACATTTTTGCATCTGTTAGTGTGAAAACCTTTATTCCATATTTTGCTGGTTTGCTTTTCATGAATTGTCTGAAGGGACATCTTCCCCTAAAAGGTACCAATTGTTCATCAATAGTAGTAAATGCACATTGAGTATAATTTGCAGCACAGTTCTTGTTGAAAATATCAAACACTTCTCTGAATGGAGCTAGTTTGTCTAAAGAATGTCTTGTAGTACGGTTGTGTATATTGTCAAATCTTATGCACTGGAGCAGAAACTTGAAGCACCTCAGAGTCATTGTGCAATAGAAAACTTCTATTCCAAATCCATCCTTTGCCCATAAGTCACTAAGGTTTTGATGGCCAGATCGGATAACACCTGCTAATATCAACAGACCTAGGAATGATTTTATTTCTAACTTGTCAGTAGGATTCCCATCTCTAGATCTTTTCAATCATTTAGATTCAATAAACACATTCGTATTTGTTACAATAATATTCAAAATTTCATCGTCAATCATGAGACTGAAACACTCCAGTGGAGTTTTTACATTCTTGCCTTCATTTTTTGGACCTGGCAAACGCCTTATAATATCCACAGGCCTTGCGCGAGAGTTGGCTGGAACAATAGGGTTTTTCTTCCACACAGTAACTTTGTCTTTACCCACAAAATCTTGAAGCACTGTCTCCTCAAAATCTTGAAGCACTCCAGCACCTCTTACAACGTCTTCAATAGTTTGATCAAAGTTGGGTAGATCGAAGTTGTGGTCAGGAGTAGCCGGGATAAAGTTGAGAAAATCATCATCTGTGCCTGGGCTTGGACAGTAATTAGGATCTGCATAGGTGTCGTCTGAACTAACATCGGCGTGAGAGTCAGTGTCATGTTCTAATAAACTAACATGATCTTCTTCACTATTTTCGTTTTCAAAATCACTTCCAGTCAGGTCTATATCATCCTCATTTTCCTCCTCCTCCAGCAAAAACATTCGTATTTTTCGGGATTCATCTTTTATACTGTCACTACTGTGAATACTGTCACTGATACTGGATTCATCACTTGACTGTCTTATACCATCACTTATT
This sequence comes from Nilaparvata lugens, assembly GCF_014356525.2. Classification (NCBI taxonomy): domain Eukaryota; kingdom Metazoa; phylum Arthropoda; class Insecta; order Hemiptera; family Delphacidae; genus Nilaparvata; species Nilaparvata lugens. The sequence goes on from NC_052505.1 coordinate 88,044,902, forward strand.
CTCACTATAAAAACACTCTTCAATAAAATGTACTTGAAGAAGCAAGGGTACATCCACAGTGCAAGCCAATTACAAATATAAATCTGAAACAGATTATAGAAACATCTGTTCCAGATTCATATTTGGAATTAGCTGATTACAAATATGAATCAGAAACACATGATAGAAACATCTGTTCCAGATTCATAATTGGAATTGGCTTATACTGTGGACGTACCCTAACGCTAGAAGGTGCATGGGGTCATAGGAGACTCCAGTCCATACAAACACAATAGGTGTTTGTATACCTAGCAGAGCTTTGATTAGATTAGAACTATCTGAACTGTAAGCACGCTAGCCCAACACTGACTACGATCAACAACGTGTCATAGTATGGCTGACACATACACTATTGTTCATTAGTCTAGCCTACCTGCAAGTGAGGGAAAAATTAAAATCCCAATGGCTGGGGTCGTTATGGACCCCACGCGCCTCCTTAAGGGTTGAAAAACAAAAAAAATGTTTAAATACATTTTAACACGGAAAGAAAGATGAATGTCTGAAAATTTACTCCTACACATGGGGCAATTTGTCAAAATATTTCTGCGCAGTCTCAGAGCAAAATTTTTTAAAATGTTGCAGGTCATTATACTTATTTTTATTTATTGGTAAAAGGCTACAATATGGCAGTGATGGCAAATTGAATGAACCTTCTGGAAGAGAAAGCTGTCTCCTCTTAGGAGCAATTACTACTGATTGTTCAAAGGCACCATTGTAAGAGCTTTGGTGCAGTATTAGGCAAGGATGATTAATATTAATTTTCATTTCACGAATAGGTCTGCTCTTGAATGAGCATTTTTTAATATAAATTTCAGAAAGAAAAGTTGTCCAGCCCTTGAAAATTTGTTGATCTGAACAGTTGACAACAATGAATGGCTTTGTACTTGTTCGTGAATTACACACAATGTAATTCCACTGTTGTAGAACCTCAATGAGGCTTTTTTGATTGATAAGTCCCATATTTTTATCGCATTCCAGGTATGAGTGTCCTCTAATAGGAAAAACAACACTTATAGAAGTAAATCTTTTTACAAAATGCACTATACAATGCAGCATTCTAAAAACTGTATAGTTTTTGTTTTGTCCTCCACATGAATTGCAGAAAATTGTTAATTCTGTAACATTGAATTTAAATTATTAAAATGTAGTCCCATAACATTGAACACACTTCGTCAGCACCCTTTTTTCCTGATGTTCCAGGGTAGGTGAAAAAAAAAGATTCAGAATCAGCCAACTGATGAATGTTGAACATGTAGAAAGAGAGTTTTCTTCTGTAGTAGGCATCATTAGTACTGATATTTGGAACATCCAAGTTTTTTTTGAAAATCCATTGCAATAGCAACCTTAGTATTGTCTTTCTGGGAATTATTTTTTTCTAATCTTTTGCGTTGTAGAATGCTTCACTCTTTCGTAGATGTAGTTCCTTTTCATTGTTCTTTTTCACCAATTCCAAATTGATCTTCTGCTTTGTTGTTTCACTTTTACTAGGATCAGCTACACTAGATTTTATTCATCAAACGACTAAGCCTGCTATATTTCCAATCTTCTTATACAAACATTACAAGTGAGCTTAAGTCATCTTTTCTATTCAGAGAATAATCAAATTATTAATCTAACATTGCAATCATCCCAAGGTACATGTTGTATCGTTCATGGAACTCTTATTTGTAGAGCATAGCCTGCACTCTCAGCTCATAGTCTGCTCATAGATTGTGTCGCATCTTGACACAAAAAAATTGGTTCTGCCAATCCTGACAATGTAAAATCTTTCAGCTTCCCCTAGCTTCTTGTTGCTGGCATGAGCGCGTACTTCAGCAATCTGACAGAATTGACTAGGTACAACAAGCCGTGCACAGATCGCACTGATCTTTTTTAGGGGTAAAAAATGATAAATTAAAATCTTCATTAAAAATCCTTGAGTACATGGTGTTATCAACGTAAGGAACATTCTTGTTATCACACTCTTCGACATAGTCACAAAATAGATCTGCCAGTGTTTTCCCACCATCAATATATTGCCTACTGGATTGGGCTCGTAGATAGTGACTTTCTACTCTGGGAATACTATTAATATGGTTATATGTTCCCTCTTTCAATATGGGGTCCACTGTCTTGTGATTTGCATGTTTCCCTCTTAAGTCTTGTTCCAGGAAGTCATCTTTCAGTTTTTGTATAACTGTTCTGATAGGTCGGTCATTGATATCAAGAGTTGACTTGAAAAAATGTTTACAAACTCTCATTTGTTTGTTATTAACTTGAAAATAGAATGCATGATTGAATGTGTGCGTACTATTTTCTTTTTTGTACTGGTATGCAGGTTGAACCTCTGTCATACTTCTGCTTATGAATTCTCGCTGAGACATAAGACTGGGAAGTGCCCAATATTTAGCAAATAGTTCATGTCTTTTGTCTTCATCAATTTTATTTGAGCATTGTAGTCTGCATTTCTCAGTACATGGCGCACACATCTGTCTCTCTTTAATTTCGGTTTTGCTATTAGAAACCGATTTATAAGCTTTTCCGTGATTACGTAGAAGTTTTGTTTTATTTTTCTTCCATTCACTTGGGTTTGCTATTAACTTCTCTTCTTTCTTCTTATCTGTCATGTTATCCATCTCATCATCCATATTATTCATTTTGTTTTCAGGTTCAACATCTTCTGTTGAGCTAGATGTAGATGATGGTGTCAAACTAAAATCAGGGTCCTTGTCATAATCATCTAAGTCTTCAGAACTGCTATCAGATTTTGATTCATTTTGCTCCACAGTCGATACTCTCCACAGCTTCATTTTCATTAATTGTCCTCCACAAAGCTCCCATTTAGAAAGAGTTTTCTCTTCCTCTCCTATGGTTTCCCTGTCAGATCTCAATGTAATATCCTCTTCTTGTTGTGTTGTGTATTCTTCTTCTCTTCTTTTATCCTCTTCTTCGGTTGGCATGGTATCATTTTCCTCTACTTGTTGTGTTGCGTATTCTTCTTCTCTTCTTTTATCCTCTTCTTCGGTTGACATGTTATTATTCTCCTCTTCTTGTTGTGTTGTGTATTCTTCTTCTTGTTTTCTCTTCTTCTCTGATTCTTCAAAGTTACTGTCAATTCCCCGTTTTCCCCCTCCTATTCCTGTTCTTTCCATCCCAACTGAAGTGGTTCTGTTGTCCTGAATTACTTGAAGTTCATCCTTCACTTCTCCCTTGATCAGCATCGCAGCTGCAGCTAGCAGCATGTTTTGAGCCCTGCTGTCTGGCAGCTCTTCCATAACGAACCTGAAACAGACAATAAATTCGATTATGATTATTATTTTTATTCCAAAAGTGTAATACAGAAGAGCAAAATAAAACAAAATTACATTTTGTAATCATCAACAAGACAAATTGAATCAGGAAAAGTGACACAAGTCAAAATGAAATAGTATTAAAGACGTTGTGGAGAGTAATATAATCAAGAAAAGTGACATAACACAAAATTTTGCATTCAAATCTCTGTTAAGAGGCTAATTAAATCAGGAAAAGTGACTCAAGTCAAATGATTTGATAATAGAGACACTGTAATAATGAAATATCAATCAAGAAAAGTGACATAACTCTAATAAGAACGATTGAATTAACTATTTGAAACAAATGAAAACAAGAATAGTGACACATTTTATTTTATGACGAAAATAAAAGTATAATTTACTCAACTCTGTCATCAAAAACTGTCACAACTCAAAATGTGTCATTGTAGATGCCAAATAATAAGATGATGCTCGTACCAATTCAGAAGTGGCACTGTTCTAGTCTCACGCCAAACCGATTATGTCCAGAAGAAAACTGACCAACTGCTCTCTATCGGCCAAAGTTTGAGTCTCAGATGTGACGTTTTCTGAGCGATTCTAACGAACTATCAGACACTTTCGAGCCAAATAACTCGAAAACGGCGGTTTTTGAGTTGTGTCACTTCTATCGCCGGGTTGCGAAGTGATTTTTATTCTAGCAAATTAATAAAACTGACACAAGAAAAATGTGCCATATTATCGAGAAAGTAGTGAATGAAATGATACTCACCTTTTCAGCAAAAATGACACAATTTGACTTAAGTCACTTTTGTAGAAAAAATATCAATAAATTGGACGTTTGTGAATGAACTTTTTTCACTTGTGACGTTGTTCTTGAAAAATGTGTAGCTTCCTTCAGCATGGCAGAAGATCACTGAGAAAGGGTCGTTTTCTTGATCCGCTATGACGAATTATGACTCAGCGCCATAACGACCTTTTTGAAATCTAGCGGCCATTCATTGAACTACAGTTACCATTCATTGAACTACAGTTACGTCTCTTTTACACATCGCACCCTTGCTTCAAAAGTGCCACAACTCAAAAAACCAAATTTTTGAGGAATTGCAAAATACTGTTCCCAGGCTAACAGGCACATTTTAGTATTTTTTAATTTGTCATTTGAAGAACTATACACATCAAACTATGATCATTAGCCATTATTCTAGTTTTCCCGTTTTTTTACTGAAAATTATCATTTTTCAAGTTATGACTGTTTTGATGTTTTATGTACAAAATACGGAGAAAATTATTTTTAGTTGGGGCACTTTTGAAGATTGTTTTCTGGACATATGACACTTTTGATGACTCAAAAAGAAGATAGCTTTTTAGTTACATTTCGTTACTACTCTACAATATATTCACTTCATATTTCAAATTATCTAATAGAGATCAACTAGCCAGGTACAATACAAGAGGTAATGTGTTAATGAAAAAACCCCAATTATGAATAAGTAATAATAATTTATTTTTCTCAAACAAATCTTGTTGCACGATGAGTAATAACCAGTAAACCAGTTCAAAACTACAAGAATGATAACAATAATGAAATAGTAATGTTAATGATCGGAATGTCGGTTCACTCATATTGCAGAATTTCATTAATATGTGCCTACAGCAGGTATTTAATCAGTCCATCTTGAAATCAATGTAAAAGAGTCTTTTAAAGATCTTTGAGGTGTATTATAACATTAGTAAAGAAAAAACCTTGCTATCCAGTAGAGTATAACATTACCTGTGTAGCAATAAATATTGTTACAATTATGAGTGATGAGAATTATGCAAATTAGCCTGAGAAGTTAGCCTGTTATAAAAATGGATTGTGCTTTTCTGCTTTTCTGTGTTGTGTTGTGTTGACTCTGTAAGTGTGTGCATAGAAGCTATGATCCTTAGAATAACATCAATTTCCTGGCAACTGCTTAGTTCTGAACCTTGCCTTTTGCATTGTGTAGTGTCGACTCTATAGGTGTGTGTTAGAAGTTTGGGAAGATCAACATTTTCCTAGATATATCTTTGTTTACAACCTTATAAGGCAGGGAATTTGTAGTCGTAAAGGGAAATAGCTGTCACTTGGTGGAGAATGTATCTTGCATTGTAGTTGTAACGTTCCTTTCTATGGTGGAAATTTTTCTAGAGAATAGTAACTGCCAATCCAGTTGGTGTTGGTTAGGTCTATTTAGCATTGACGATCTCACAGCTGTCACCTCAAGACGAGAAAAGCGAAGTGGCCTCACTCAGCGTCTGTCCTCCGACATAAGCAGTACTAAATAATGTAGTCTGATCAGAACTTGGTGTTAACCATGGCTTCCATGCCAGCTTTAGGCTTTTTAGTGTTTGACTCTGGAACCTTTTGTTACAGCAGCATTTTTAGTTTTCTTTGCCTCTATAGTCCTTTAATTAAGAAGAGAGAGAGAGAGAGTATCAAATTGTAACCTCACAATGGAGATTTTTCTCCGATAACGCTACTAAAGCGGTGTAAGTACGGGAACATCAGTATGGGATCAACGTACGAATCTATCATTTCATGGGTTCATGAACGTGTGTCTTTAAGCCGCTGAGACGCCTCTGAATCGTTGGCCGTCCTAGAAGCTTGGGTATGCTGTCTCCTGTCCATCTGGACGTGTAGAGCTCGATCACCGAGCCTAGATTCAAGTGAAGAAACAGCTATGAGGTAACAACTTTTTCCAAATTAAACGAACGTCCCAGGAACTCCGGATGTGACAAATGGGTTTTAGTGACGACAGACTTCAATCAATAAAACGTGCGGAATTAGACTTTTGTTAAATCGTATTTTGAGATATTATGGGGATAGATAGATTATTTATTTAATTAATTTGTTTGAGTAATAGATTTTCGGTTTATCTTTACATTGAAATGTGAGGCCATAGTTTCTCTGTAGGATCCAGCTGGGAATTTCAGTTTTCTTTGAATTTATAAATAATTATAATCTTCTAAACTACTAAAAGTTGAATGAGTATGTGAATTTTTAAAGGTCCCTTATTGATTAAATTAAGTTTTAAAATAATTCTCATCTTAAAGTTGTAAAGGATCAAATGAAGTTCAAGGACCCTAACCTTTTCTAAATTTGTTTTGATGACATATATTTTTGAATAGTTTTTCCAAGGTAGTATTCCATGATGTGATACTTGAGGAATGTTTGTCTTTGCAGCTTTCATGATATAAAGATACAGAATAGTTATTATTGGGGATCATTAATATTTGATAGTTTTGATAGTGTTTTAAAGTTTCCAAGTGTGTTCTAAATTAATGTTCTAAGAATTTTTTGAATTTTATGTGGATCTTTTCTTAAAATATTACTTGTCATTTATGATTAACTTCTGAGACATATCTATGATAATTTTCAATAATTGCTCTTTTGAAATTAGAGTCCTTTAAGCTTCTTATGATTCAATCTAAAACGTTTTCAAATGTAGAGCATACAGAGTAGGTTATTACGAATCATCTATATCAAAGATAACTTTCTAAATTCAGTAATTTTATTGTCGGTTTCATGATGTAACTTCTTTGTTTATTAATTGTTGAATTTAACTGTAAGAGGTCACAATATAGTTGATACCTTCTCTCTATTTCGTTGTCTCTCATGTCATTTCTGGTTTCCCGTTCTCTAGCACTAGGTATGTTTATCAAGCATCCCTTTTATTAAGTTATATTGTGTGTGCTTCTAAATTCTAAATTCAAAATTAACTTTCTAAATCCATAGCACGGTACACCTGTATCATTCAAAAGGATACAAAGTTTGGAGTCAGTGTTTCATATAGAAATGAGTGATTTAGCTTAATTTCAGAGATGAATACAAGATTTTTTGCCCAATGCTTTCACTAGATTCCACATGAGATCTGATAGTTTTGTGTATACAAAATTATTATAAAAAATATTCTCTAGATTCCACACGAGATCTGATAATTTTGTTTATACAAATTATTATAAAAAATATTCACTAGATTCCACACAAGATCTGATAATTTTGTGTATACAAAATTATTATAAAAATATAAAAATACAAAAGTTCTCTAGAGAAATGGTTACATAAAATGATTAACGCTGGTAGTTAGCCACTGTACTACATACTTGATTTAACAATTAATGTTCTTCCATGAGGCTCTTGCCTGCTAACACCTAGTTACATTTTGCAACTTATTCAAGAATAGCTTTGAAGAAAGAGTCATAATAAACTTAGGGACTATGTTTTTCTCACAAGATCTTGGATATCCCTTTTCCTATTGTCGGCAATGGAATCTTAGTTGGATAAGCCTGAACCAACTGAATCACATTCAAATCTTCTCGAGATCTAGTTTTCTTCTTGCTGCACATGTTCATCTTCTTGAAATTTTCGTCACTGTAGGATTTTTATAGAAGAATGATTAGTTGATCCTCGCTACACGAAGTATCTTGATGTCTTGCCACTTTACTTTGTTCTTCTCAGTGTCCATGTTAAATTTGTTACCCCCTTGCTCTTGCAACAGTTTCAAGTCATAAAAATCTTCAAATGTGAGCTCATGAACTTGATAAGGGGGGCCCTTTTTTTCGCTGTCTGAATCAGTGTCACGTACTGAGCAGGTATGTAAATCGGTGAGGATTTCAGATGTCTTGAAATATGTTTTTCAATGACGCTGTGAACATTGTCACCTTCGTTTTGTGAATGTCCACATATTAGAAATTTGTGAGAAATACTTCTGATTTTGAAAGCTTGTGTGGCATGCATAGGAAGCAAATAATACTTGTTTTTTCTGTTGGCCACAGCAATTGTCTGAATAGAAGATCACATCAATCTCACTGCTGTGGCCTTTTCCACTAATGATTTGAGGTATCGAAGAACCCAACTTCCACCTCCACAGCTCCACGCCTACCCTCAGTTTCATTCCAAAGTAGCAATCCACATTCTTAGCACTCAAATCACTTATGGTAAAATTGTAACATTCATTTTACTTTTGTAATAGAATGATGAAATTAAACCTCTTGGTGCTGGCATTACTGCTGCAGGTCGTACACAGCAACATACACATCATATATGTGTGTATTTTTGTCAAGGTCCTTTTTCCTTGAGATAGTTCTTTCTCACTTTGGTGAGTGTTGTAGCGTTCCATCAACTGTTTCTTTTCTTCACCGTTTGCATTTTTGTAAGATTTACAAAGATCACAGAGATCTTTTTTAGGCACAAAAAACGTATGTTAAATTCTCCATTGAATATACGATTGAACATAATGGAATGCGCAAATGGTAGATGCTGTCTCTCACGGTCGTCTCTGTAGTCATGGTACAAATCAGCCAAACTTTTGTTGCCCTCAATATATTCTCGACTGGTTTGAGCTCTCAAGTAATGTGACTCAAGTCTGGGTATGGCATTTATGAATTTCCTAGCACTGTCTTTTATTTCAGGATCAACCACTGGCTGTTTCCCGTGCTTCCCTCTCTTGTCAGAATCAACAAATCCAGTTTCCATCTTCTTTGTTAAAGCTGTGCGTATTGGTCTATCATTAAGATTGAGCGTAGACATAAAAAATTTTTTACAAACTCTGATACGTAGATTATTCACATCAAAGTAATATGCAATGTTCAAGCCCCTGAGGTTCTGTGTACAAGAATATCGGTATTTAGGTTTGATTGGTTCTGCATGAGCAACAATAAATTCTCTTTGCCTTTGTAAACAACCAAGATTCCAGTACGCAGAAAAATCTCAACACGACAGAGTCATCAATTTTGGTGCTACAGTGTAGTCGGCATTTTTCTCCACAAGGTGGCCCTATTTTTCTTGAGCCAACTTCTTTTTTGTATTTGATGTAGAATGTACGGTTTCCCTGAATTCCTATTCAATTTTGCTTTTTTACTAATCCACTTTTCATGATTTCGCACTCCTCTTCTTCCTTTCTTCCCCATTTCATCACCCCCCATCTTTCAAGTCCTTCATCTTCTGAGCTGCTACTACTTTCACTCTCATCATCACTGAAATTGGGGTCAGCATCTGTATCCTCAATGGGAAAAACATGATCATCACTGGAATTGGGGTCACCATCTGTGTCTCTTCATCACCTCCTTCACTAGAAATAACAGGCTGTTTGTTTGTTACTTTGGTCAATCGCAAAATGGTAGTATGCTGTCATCATACAAGCTGCATAAGAAACATCATTATCTTTTGGTCTAGAATTTCCTGGAGACCCAAGCGAGATGAGTGGGAAACTGTAATTCACTTGCTCATTGCTCCAACTGAATGCTACTTTGCACTGGGTGGATCTGAGGGCTGAACAGAAATTTCCTTTTACTCAAATTATTTTCACTAATGAAACATACAAGCTGCATAAGAAATGTCACTGTCTTTTGGTCTAGTAGTTCCTGGAGAACCAGATGCGAAGTGAGTGGGAAACTGTAGATTCACTTGCTCAATTGCTCCAACTGAATGGCTACTTGCACTGGGTGGATCTGAGGGCTGAACAGAAATTTCCTTGTTACTCAAATTATTTTCGTTAGATGAAACATACAAGGCTGCATAAGAAATGTCACTGTCTTTTGGTCTAGTAGTTCCTGGAGAACCAGAAGCGAGATGAGTGGGAAACTATAGATTCACTTGCTCAACTGCTCCAACTGAATGGCTACTTGCACTGGGTGGATCTGAGGGCTGAACAGAAATTTCCTCGTTACTCAAATTATTTTCACTAGATGAAACATACAAGGCTGCATAAGAAATGTCACTGTCTTTTGGTCTAGTAGTTCCTGGAGAACCAGAAGCGAGGTGAGTGGGAAACTTGATATGGCGGAAGGTGTGGCTCGTTCATCAATTGGGCTAGTCAGTCGGGTCAAGCGAGGGGTTTGTTACCACTGTCTGAAAAAATGAAAAGGCCCTGAAAAGGGCCACGTTTGTTGCTGGTGGCCCTGAAAAGGGACCAAGATTGTTGCTGGTGGCCCTAAAAGGGACCAAGGCAGGCTAGATGTTTAGTAGTCGTTGACTGGCGTGATACCACGCCGCACGAGGGTCCCGGGCAGGTCCGTCTGGTGCGAGAGCAGGCTGGCAGGGGCTCAAGTCAATGGTTCGCAGTCTCCACTCTGGTTTACCCGGGCTACGGAGAGGGCTGACCGGGTGATCTACTAGCCAGATGTCATGCCGAATCTCCGCCGGGGGGGACCTCCTCGACCACTTCCTCGTTTAGAAGGGGCCTTCGGTCAAACCCTGGGCAGGCAGGGTCGTAGGCTTCCGCTGCACACACTCCGATGTCGGTTCGGCACCCAACCCGTGCATCCAGAACCGCGCGCCAGTTGTTAGGCTGGGGCGCTAAGTCTTGGGGCATAGCTGGCGCGGCGGTGTACAGCCTCAGCCTCTCCTCCACCTGGCGAAGCCGACGTAGGGCCCTCCTCTTCTGGATTCGGCGGCCGGCTCGGTTCCTCCTAGGCATCGGCTGGGTAGTAGACAAGGAAGACACCTCAGGTTGCAGTCAGTCTCGCCGTGGTTCCCTCATTGGCCTGCTCGCTGCTCTGCTCCTGGTCTTGGTAGTGGTCTCGGCTGGTAGTGGTCTCTGGTAGTGGTCTCGGCTGGTGGTCTCTTCTGGCTCTTCAGTGGAAGGCTGCTAGTGAGCAAGTGCTATCGAGGGTAGCTGAGTAGCCCCCTTTTATTCACAGTCCCCGAGTTCACCTGCGCTGCTATTGGCCTGCGGTGCTCGGCCAATAGAAACGCAGGAACGGGTGGCGGCGACTGAGGCGCACCCTGGTGGCGGGTGGGTCAACCACTCATTTGGTTGATGCGTGGCGTGGGGAGCAGAGCAGAGCGGCAGGCTGAAAGGTAGCGAACGCGAGGGAGGTATCAAACTGTAGATTCACTTGCTCAATTGCTCCAACTGAATTGCTACTTGCACTGGGTGGATCTGAGGGCTGAACAGAAATTTCCTCGTTACTCAAATTATTTTCACCAGATGAAACATACAAGGCTGCATAAGAAATGTCACTGTCTTTTGGTCTAGTAGTTCCTGGAGAACCAGAAGCGAGGTGAGTGGGAAACTGTAGATTCACTTGCTCAATTGCTCCAACTGAATGGCTACTTGCACTGGGTGAATATGAGGGCTGAATAGTAATTTCCTCATTACTCAAATTTTTTTCACTAGATGATTGTTCCTCCTGTCTAAGTTTTTCCAAGGCAAGTTTGACAATGAAAGCACCCCGGCCTGTAGCCTCCATTGTCAAACTACAACATCAAAAGTGACACATTTTGAGATGAAACCGGGAAATGTTTCCCACTCATTCAACAAAAAAGTCACAACTCAAAATAAGATATAGTCCAACTCTTTAAATGGATCACCTGAAATGCCACAATTCAAAATCACTCAAGTAGTTATTATCAATTGAATCAACAAAAACGCCACAACTCAAAATATCACAGTTTATGAGATATACAACACACACGTTACTCAATGACCGACTGAAGACAACTGAAGATATGACACTTTAGTGGAAGGAATCAGAGGCATATTGAAAACAACAAAGCGCCATAACTGCCATCTGGCGGCTGATCTGTCAATGCAGCTTCTGGCGCTTTTGAAGATTGGTAGGGACATGAAAACTATGCCTGCTGGTGGTCATAACTCAAAAATTACAATTTTTGAGTTGTGGCACTTTTGTTGCAAGGGTGCGACATAATAGAGGACGATTCCTAGCTTCTGCTGATGGTAATAACTCAAAAATCGAAAATTTTGACTTATGCCGGTTTTCTCGCAAGCCATCGATTTTGAGCATGCTGGACAGTTGCTAACTCCCTGAGATGTAGTTTGATATCCTGGTTGATTTTGATCTGTCTGAATAGTGTTGTTATGTCTGCCTCTTGATTATTTTCAAATTGTGGTTCCTGATTATTCATATTTGATGTGCTGGATGAGAAAGTTGTCTGCACATTGACATTAATCTTTCCTCATGAGGTTTACCTTCAGTTCTTTGAAATAACTCTAAACAGAAGTGCTACTTGCCACTCGATTGCCATAACCAAATATTTGTATCATTATAGCTGTCCATAAAGGAAGTTTTGCACACATAGGAAGCAGACACAAATATAGTTCAGGAAGATGGTGAAAATTGTCTCTGTTTCCAGTCTCATTTTCCACAGCATTCTTGCATTGTTCAAATATTTACTACATAGAAATATGAATGAAATGAATTAGAAAAGCCTTACTTTTATTTCAAAGTACAATAAATGATTTTTTTCCTTTGAATAATCAAATAACACACTGAAGGATCTCAGGTTGAAATATTGCTAATGGACTGGTGAAAACATTGTGAGATCACAACATCACTTTTCCTGTGATAGCTAAGATAAACCCTACGAGGACCACTCACATTTAAAGGAATGCGAGAACCAATTAGATATGTGGACAGGATTAAACCTAGATGTAACAAAGCTAAGTGAAAATAAAGAATTGATGAACTCAATCAAGTCTATTGAATTCACATATATCGACCGAATGATGATAATTGGATGAAATAGAAAAACACTTTATTGATAATCGAATGAGTATAATGCATGAAAAATTTAGTTTCAAAGATACAAATTATATGAATTAGTCCACATATGCTGAGACATTTAAAAATATCTGAAATTACTGAAAATATTGATAACATGTTATAAATTGATACAGGTATTCATTGCAAGATATGTAATTATGCTTAGTAAAATTGGTGCTTACAATAATAATTGAAAGTGAAAATCATATAAACTCAGATATAATAATTATATTTTACTTTATGGAACAATTTTGGTATTTTAAAAAAATAATTTAACAATACTGTACCATCAAAAAGTCATATTTATTGAACATAATAGAATCATAAATCAAAACAATAATTAATCTTTTAGGACTTCCTAAAAGTTTCACAATGTCTTTCAAGCTAACAATATTGATATCTTCAATGGTAGGAAATACAAAGCAATGGTTGAGTTTTTGGTATTGCCTCATACAGCTTACCTTGATATGTTCAGTAACAGGGTCCATAGAGACAATTTTACAAACAAAAATTTTTTTCATTTCTTTCCTTGTGTGTTGATTATAGATGAAACTCACAAGAACAAAGAGCCCTTCATCAAGCTGGTTCCATTGAATTCTTTCTGCCGGTTGAGAATGTGTGGGCTGGATGGGTTGATCAATAAGAATAGGTTGGTTCTCATCTCCTGAATCGATGCTTCACGTGAAGGTTCCTCCTCTTCCTCTGCATTCCCTTGGAGATCATTCGATGTCATGATTGGCCAGGTTGAACAGTGATTTTACGTTTTCTCTGGTTACCATTCACAGGGACATTTTTCTGGAATGTTTCCTGTAGCACTTTTGTGAAAGAGTTATTGAGGCATTTTCATTAATGTCAGTGGTAGGAAAAAGTTTCTTGATCACTCGGTCAGGATTGAAAGGAATAATCCCACAAGCCTCAAACCCTGCTTTAATATTTCTTTCTACACTTCCTTCGAGTTTGTCCATAAGGTCTGTGATGAGTGAAGGAAATTTAGATTTTTGAATAACTCCTCTATTCTTCTGTTTCCTCTCGATCAAAATTTTTTTCCACATCATTTTTACTGGACAAAAAACATCTATTGTCATTTAGACTGAATTTGGAATAATTCTGTTGTGGAATGGTTGCAATATTTATTATAAGCATTAAAAATACTAAAGATTTGCACAAACAAACATTTTATTTGGTATAGGATATCGCTGCCCCAGTTCAACAGTGCTACAACTCAAAATTGTCATTTTTGAGATTTCACATTATTTACTCAGCTTTTCTTCCTCTTTCCAGAGCTACACTCAACTAAGTCTAAGAATATTATACTTCTACATGGGAGAAATCAACATTCCATATGCAATGCACAATTCATAGTAATAATTTGAAACATAAAATTGTCTTTTTCTCAAAACTTGGATTTTTGATTTGTAGTAGTGTTGAACTAGGTTAGCGATATGTTCACCGTCTATTACTGACTTTTCACATTCTATGGTAACTGTAGGAAAAATTTAATGTGCAATACGTGCGCAAAGTTTCTTTGCTGCACTCAAGAAACCATCGTTCCGCACTCGCCTACGGCTCGTGCGTAAACGTTTCTTTCGGTGCAGCAAAGTGGCACTTTGTGCACTAGTTGCACAAATAACTATTATATCGATATGTATCATACATGTTACACTGTAGCCAAAAGAAAAAAATTATATTTTTGATAGTGGCGTCCTAGAAAATTTAAATTAACTCGTTTCTTGATTATTTATTTGAATTTCAATTTCAATTTAAACTTAAATTTTAATTTGATTAATTGATTCATCTCTTAAATTAAAATTTCATACCTGGAAATTTTTTTCTCTCTAGATCACCGAGGCACATCAATGCATTGAGGGAAATGATAGTGTACATTTTCAGCACTGCCAAATTCCAGTGGTTTTGGTAATTTGTATAGGACGTCATTATCACATATAATTTTTTCTTCTTGTCCATCAGCTACAAAAACATTTCGCATTCGATTGCAGGGCTTCAACAAAGTCACTATCTTGTTAACCTTCAGATCACTCAACACACTTTTAACAAAGCAAACACATCTGACTCTACAGTTTTTTTTAGTGATTGTTGCAAGCACAAAGTCTCCTGCATGAATGTTGGTCACCGCCGTTATCAGTTGGTCTTCATCATTTGGAACCGTCGCTGGCTTATCACTTTCATGTTCCTCCACGTTTTCAATACTCCTTATTGGGGTAGAACTTGCCGACTCTATAAATCTTTTTAAATCAGTGTCAGATAAAGTCATGGTTGGTGATCTCATTCCAGTTGTGAGTTCTAATTGATTTTCTTTATTGAAGTCCGAATACTTAATCTCAAGGCCATTTGAATCTAAGTAGCTTATTTGTACTCCATCAAGAAAGACAATTGAAGCCTCATTTTTGTCTTGTACGTCAGTAAATAATTGTAGTTGAATGTTTGAATTACAATCAGGTATCGAAGGTATCTCATTATCTGTCCAATCTTCTCTCAATTCCGTTGCTGTGAACTCATTTTGATTTTGGTGAGATGAAGTACTTGATTTAGTCTTTCTTGCTTCCCTACATATTCCACTGTTGTTGAGAGAATTGGACTCTTCATTTTTCAATTCTTTCTCTTTACTATTGTCTTCACAGTTTTCTTCAGTCTTCACTGATTTCTCGACTTCAAAAATATCTTTTTCAATATCAGAGTCCAATTCTAAGCTTGCATCATCAGATGAATTACCAGAGGGTCTCCATGAGTTTTCCTCATCTGAAGAAAATTCTTGTACAATCTTCATTTTCTTCTTTCTTTGTCTGGTTTTCTTTGGTACTTTTACTTTAAGCTTCTTCTCCTCTTCTTTCTTTCTCTTCAATTCTTCACGATCTTCTTCTTTCTTCCTTTTCAATTCTTCACGTTCTTCTTTTTTCTTCAGTCTTAGTATTTTACGTTCTTCCTTCATTTTAGCCATTTCCATCTTCTTGTTTATTTTATTCTGTTCATTTTCACGCCATTTCTCTGAGGTTAAAACAGAACAAAAACCAGTGGAAGATTTTTTCTTTGATGTCACTTTTTGATGCTTCACAGGCCACTTCAATGATCTTTTGAATGGACTAGGAATATTAGGACTGGGAATGGACTGTGAAATATTATTGGGAGGAGTAACCTGAATGTTTGCGTCGATCACAGGAGTTGAAATGTTGTTTGAGCAGCTTTGATTTTTTTGGGGTTCAGCCTTGCAGCTTGTACCATTCTGTATTTGTGGTTGCATAGTCAAATCATTTTCACATTTATCTATTTCACATTCTTCAACTATTGAAAACAAATCTGGTGACTCATCTTCCACATATATTTGGAGGCTATCCACTAAACTATCTTCTTGTCCCTGATCTTGCACAGCTGGTGGACAATCTTTTTTTTTCGAAACATCATTTTTAATTTGACTCCATACATTGAATAAGTTTTTGTCTTCTATAGCACCAGTCCACTGAGGGCCACTATTGAATGCTGCAATCCTTTCTTTCCCTATATAACCTTCAATAACATTCAATGCAATTTTAAGATCACTATTGCTCACTGAATTTTTCATTGAATCTGAAGATTCAATCAGTTTCCTTTCCAAAGATTCCAGTGGGGCTGATGGATTCCATGGCACCAACCCACTTTTTCTGAATCCATTTTTAATGATCAATGGAGTTATATTATCTTCAAGGACTTCTTTAAGTAATTGACAAAAATCTTTCTTTTTCAATTCTGGTTTGTCTGAAGTAAGCCTCCAACTATGTACTTTCTCTCTCCAGTGTGTCTTCATTGATTTAAAAACAGATACATCCATTGGTTGTATAAGATGTGTTGCATTGGTATACAATGCCACTAGTACAATCCCTTTTTCATTACAAAATTGACTTGTCTGTAGAGTCAAGTGAGACTGGTGGCCATCTACAAACAGAATTATCGGCAGTGGGACATCATTGCTGATCAACCAAGGGTAGAAGACATTGGTTATGTATTGGTAGAAGATTTCCCCATTCATCCAACCACTGTCCGATTTCCCTAGCCCCCATGTTGAAGGAACACTTTCAATGATGTCTTTTGGAACTCTTTCATATTTAAATACTACCAATGGAGGCCCTAGGTCACCTGCTGCATTGCCACAAATGAGAGCTGTAACACATTCTTTCTCATTGGAGCTTACCTGTTGATACACATTCTTGTCACCTTTCATAGCCAGCACACGATTCTTGGATGGATTCAGAAAAAATGCACTCCCATCTGCATTGTATACACGATTGGGTTCTTGCAAAATGCTTTCCAACTTCTCACTCACTAAATAGTCTTGTACTCCATTAAACCAGTTGGTTAAATTTTCTTTTGTCACTGATGCTCGACTCACTGTTAAATTCTGAGCAATCCTGGAAGTGACCTGTGGATTCCTTTTTAAAAAGGATAGGAACCAGGTGCGGCCAGGACGATCATCCACAAAATCATTCTCCCTTTTCAGGTCTTTTAAAAGTCTCTGAACACTATCGAGTAGGTCGTTGCGTTTTACTGGAAATCCGGATTTCGATGATGCTGCTATCCAATCAGCCAACACGCCCTCTTCTTCCTTGGTCAGCACTGGAGCAGGCCCCATTCTTTTCAAGAATGGGCGTTTTGAAGAAATGTACCTCCTGACTGTGGTTCGAGGAACCCGATGCTTCTTTGAAGCAGCAGCCACTGGCATTCCTTGTGATACATCAGCCACAGCTTCCTCCAATTGTTTCGTGTCATATGACCAAAACTTTGAATTTGTGGGAGGCATTTTTCATCTGCAACAGAAATTAATATATCAGAGTAACATCAATTTCATATGATGTGTGAGGTAACTATTTTCTAGGAGGACAAAGCCCACATAGGTGTGAGAGCTATGTGTAGTTAATGAGGTGAATGATGAAAATTAGTTGAATGAGTAAGATGGAATGAGTAAGATGGAATGAGTAAGATGGAATGAGTTGAATGATGGAAACTCAATGATGATGGAATAAGTTCATGAGTTGTTGGTTTCAAGCCACCAGAAAAGTTAAGTTAAACCATAACAGATATTGCAGAGTTATTCTCTTTCTCTCAGCTTTTTTTTAAACAGTCTTTGGGGATGTAATAGAATTGGACTCAACACGAGCTTTATTCGACATTAAATATGTGTCTTAGTAACAGAGATAACAGATTATAAATATTACAGCTGTTTTATCATCACAATCTTCCCCCCTTAATATCAATCGGCACTCGTGGGGTATGGGGCGAGCTGGCGAAGTGAGACTGTCGATTCTCTGCCGTCGTTGTGGCGAACAAACGCATATTCAGGGTTACTCTCTATTAATTCAACTTTTTCAACTTGCGATTCTTGTTTTGAGTTTTTTGTCATCTTCTTCAACCATACTGGTCCAGGTGTCAATAGCCAGGTTGGTAATGGTTTTCCATTACTTGAGTTTCTTGCATGTAAAAACATCCGCTCATGTGGTGTGCAGTTGGTGCTTGTGCATAATAGGGAACGAATAGAGTTAAGGGCATCGGGGAGAACTTGTTCCCAGTGACTGTTGTTCAAACCTCTCGATTTTAGGGCTAGCATCACACTTTTCCATATAACTCCATTGTACCGTTCGACTTGCCCATTACCGGCTGGATTATAGGGCGATGTTCTGCTGCTGGCAATTCCTTTTGATAGTAGGAAATTTTTCAAAGCTGATGACATAAACGATGTTCCTCTATCGGAATGTATGTAAGACGGTACACCAAAAAGAGAGAATAGTGATGTAAGGTGTTTTATTACTGTATTAGTAGTCATGTCAGGACAGGGGAAGGCAAATGGGAATCTGGAATATTCGTCTATAAGAACTAAAATATACTTGTTCCTTGAACTTGATTGTAGTGGGCCTTTGAAATCCATATTAAGACGTTCAAATGGTCGAGTTGCTTTGATAAGGCGGCCAGTTCCTTTGGCATAGCGTGGTTTCATTTCAGAACATGTAAAACATTTGGAACATACTTCTTTTACATCATCTATTGAATATGGTAAGTTCTTTGTTTTGGTCCAATGATGGAGTCGAGTAACTCCTGGATGACACAGGTCCTCATGAATTTTTATCAGTTTCTTTATATCTGTATGGCATCCAACAGTGGCACAGACTCTTGATAGTGTATCTGCTGGTATATTCTCTTTTAGCTGCATTTATATCCACATTGAGATCCGGCAACTCATAGTTATGCTCAAAGCTGACATCTTTCGAACCCTCACCGATCTTTTCCAAAAGATTCCTGTTTGCTAGTCCATCTATGTCCCATGTACGTACAGACTGAGTCAGAACTGTATTAGAGCCTCCGTATACACGCACTATTTCCAGAGCTTGGTTCACAATAGGTAAGTCACTTGTTTCTATGTACCCCCTTATATTTTCTGAGGTTTTTGAGCCTTGAACTTTTGCAATAGCTAAGGCAACTGTGTACAATACTCCCAATTTATCTGATCTGAATTCAACAGTTTCTGTTTGATCCAAGTACATCTTCAGATATGGAGCTAAGTCCGGAGATTGCTGGTAATACTTGTCAGCAGCTGCTAAAAATGCCGGGAGATACTTGCCAAGTTCATTCCATCCAAAAAGGATAGGGTGGAGGTTGGCGATGTAGTACGAGATGTATATAAAGTTTGTCATCTCTGCTCCTCTGAGGAGAACCATAGTTGCCTTTAGAGCATTTCCTAAGAGAGATGTGCCCTGGAGTGCTAATCCTCTGAAGAAGAATAACTTCCTCCTCAAATCTGCCTTAGATGATATAGCCTCGTATATGCGACTGCAACAGGATAAACTGAACCTCATTTCCCGGATCAAAGGGTCATCCTTGTTGATTCCACATTTCGTACAGTAAGCAGCAGTCCTGTTATCGTACCACTGTTTGTGGTTTTTATCTCCTAGAAACTTCCCTATGAAGCACGCTATGATGCCTCCCACCCAACAAGCGTGCTTAGAACTGAAATCATCATACTTATTGAGATCTGCCTCAGTTATGTAATCAAGGGCCTCACCTAAAAAATTCTCAATAGTGGTTTGACGGATATCAATGTCATTATGCTTCAAATCATCCACCACTTGATTGAAGATGGTGAAATGATAGGTCTTGAAGAAATTTAAATAAATTTCAAGAGCAGTCTCCTGATCACATCTCTCTAGGTGACGGCCCAAACAAATAGTGATTTTTTGAACCAGCAAAGTCTCATCTGGTTGTTTTGGATCAAAAATGATCTCTCTTACAATGGAATTTGTTTTGGCTGCAGGGATGATATCAATCTGATCTGCAGAAGCGTGGTGCAGTGAATAAGGAGCTGTAGCCTTAGCAGCAGCTCTGACTTGATTCAAAGCCGCTTTCACGCTAGCTTGAAGTCCTCCATGGATCCCGCTATATGAGGTATACATTGCTACCTCTTCTCGGGTTGCAACCTAAAAATAGGTTTTATTTTCACTTATAAAATAATGATGAAAATTATCCTAAATGTTTCTAAAAACTGTATTACTACTAGTATACCTTTAGACTATTATATCAAAAATCTAAATATTATGAAATAACTATTAGAATATTAGAATGTACTATATCCAATATACTTGTATTTCTTATCTGGGTCTTGGTCAATCGATAAAACTGTTGGTTTCAGTATTTTTCCAAGCATTTGGTTTTGCGAATCGTTTTCTCCTTCACTGACTAAATCTTGACGTTTACTCGTTTTTCTTTTCGGACTCATTTATTTTTTTATTTTAATGTCGAATAAATTGTAATAGAATTGGACTCAACACGAGCTTTATTCGACATTAAATATGTGTCTTAGTAACAGAGATAACAGATTATAAATATTACAGCTGTTTTATCATCACAGGGGACATAACTTGAAATTATTTCAACTTCTACACCAATTTCCATTGGGTGGCCACTACTAGATTTTGAAAAATTCTATTAGTTTCAAAAGTGGCCACCCAGTGTGGCCACTACTGAAAATATTCATCTTTTTTGTTCTAGAAGTGGCCAGACAGCCTCACAGTCAAAATATCAGCTGTTTCTGGCTAAATACCTTCTACACATTTCATAAGATGATTACATCACCAGAAATGACAATATTAACCAATATTTTAGTCACAATACAACAAGATGTATACATACCTTCTTACTCAAAAGCCTAAGCAAATATCACAAACCACTTGGTCGAGTGACGCAGCCATACTGACGCATTCATAAATATTTCCCATGATTCTCTGCAAACTCCTACTTCTACTATTCGTCGCTAGATAGCATAAGCTGTACCTCACACACGTTTAGAAGCCATTGGGAGGTCTCAAATCCTTATTAAGCAAAAGAAATCATTCGTGTGGCCACTACTGGAGCAGTGGCCACTACCGGTGTTTTTAACTTAATTGAATTGATTATAAATTGTTGGATTTTAAGGGGTTTCTTGATACGGTGGACCGCGATTTTACATATGAGGTCCAGACAAATACAAATAATTAACACTGGCATGCTGCCAAACCTTGCGTTTCAGCCGGCGTTACGGTTCGGTTCCCAAGGAAGTTGTAGGCAGTTGTAGAAGTTGAGGTGATGACAGCTGGCTGGTGGCTTGCTAAGGGGGAAGGGCACTATCGAAATATTATCTCTATTGAAACCTTTTCACAGAGTCAGTTCGATTCTTAACATTGATGATTCATTGATTTTTATTGTTAGATTTTTAAGTTATCTAATCTTTCTGTATTCATCGCAAAACTGAACATTGGCTGCTGCTTGATAGCGCAGTTATTAAACAGACGTACCACCACAACTTTTGTTTTCCAAGCAGAATCAAAGGTTCTGAAGAGCAATTTTGATTTTTATCTTTGGTCAATCTATCTAGTACTTTCAGGTCTAGTCTAGTTAGCTGTTACGATGTATATAAATGGTTGTATTTTTTCTATATCATTATCTTTAAGGTGTATGTTGTGTTGTTTACTATTTTGAACTCTTCTTTTTGGCTTATAAGACCTATATTTGTAAGCGATTCATGTAAGACTTTATTTTATTATTTTGGTGACCAATAATCCATGCTCATGTTTGTTTGTGTGATTTTGTAGTCTTTTTGCTGATTCAGGTTTATATTAACTAATAGCAATAATGTTATTTCATCAAGCAGAATTAAAGATGTTGGTTTCTTAATCCATTCCAAACTGCAATGTATTTACAAATTAAATATTGAATTGCTTTAATAATAGACTGCATGTCGTTGTATATCACATTAAAACCGTGTGTTATTTTATGATTTTTGTATGTGAAAAAGTTAGTCCAAACTGTTTATAAAGTCTGTAATGTTTAGAGAAGATGAACGGTATACTAATATTGTAGTTATCTTCAAATTGCAACTGAAAATAGATAAGATTTATCTCGAAGACTATGTTATTGTCAATACAGGCAGATATCATCACTTTTCATCCATTATTTCTATAGGAAGTTCGGTAGCCTATCCACCTAAGGCCCAATTCACACAGAACGGACGTCGTGTATGGACGTGGTACCCCGTCACGTCTTCTGTATGCATTGTACCATTTATGTTTACATAGGAAGGACGTGAAATGGGCAAAAATCCTTGCCCGACCTCCGTTCTGTGTGAATTATTTTGCCTATAGTGAGATCCACGTTATAATGGCAGTATTTGATTAACATTGGTGTTGCTATCATTCGATAAAGCAGACACTGCTATCCTCTTCCACTTCCACAACGTTCCCAGAAAGTTTCAATGTAGAGACATAATTAACAAGATATTTAATCTCAATTATGAAAATGTATTATTTGATGACTGAAAAATATATTTCTTGGCGAATAAAATATAATTGATTATTTAACAAGAATGAACAGAGAATAGTACATCAGATATACCGGTATCAGTTATCCTCTATAGAAGGCAGTGGCAAGGTAGAGAGAATCGGCAACGTTGTTCTCCTATGTTTCTTCACTGCCATTATAACGTGGACCTTGCTATAAGAGAAAATTACACTGACAATTTTTAGTTGTCCATGGTTCAGATAAAATTATCACTTCGAACCTAGTTACACATTTGTTTAAAAAACAAATTAGATTCTTCAAAATCTTGGATGTTTTGATGTATAAATGAACCGTATGTAATAAATTAACATTAAAATACAAATTTATCTATTTAAATACTCAACTCTTTCCTGATAACTCATAAGTAATATACTGACTAAAGTTTCTGCATTAATATTTCAAATATTTTAATCTGGTTTAAAATATGAATATTGTGCATTTTTTAATTCATTATAATTAAAAACTAATTTAATAATTCATTATATTTAGTAATAAACTGAATTAATATTTTAATCTGGTTTAAAATATGAATATTGTACATTTTTAATTTATTATAATAATTATCAATACTACCATTGTATGTAGATTGTATTATTCAAATAAACAAATAAAATGTCATATAGGTCTACCTTTTGGCAAAGGTTTTATTGCCCTTCCATGCATAAAATACACATTAACGTGCCTTTCTCAATTGCCTGGTTTTTTCAATTTCCATCTCCAGATAATCCTACTATTCAGCAATTAAATTTGTAATGAGTATTCTTTAAAATTCACGTTTAGGGCTGTTTGTCAATAGAACTTTTTATTTTATCATGAATGTATATTTTTGTGGCAATTTCTTGTTTTAACTGTTCATGTTTTGGTGCTCTTGAATTAAGTTTTTTATTCTTTTGTCAAGATTGTGATAAATATTACTTGTGAATGAACTTGTAATCGTTTTCAATATTATAATTGTGTATTTTCCATAATGTTAATATATCTTATAATTAATACAAATTCCATCTTCAATAAAATGTTTATTTCACATTTTTCATAAATGAGTCTATCCTTATTCCCTAGTTTGTTATCAGATGTAGGCCTGGATAAGATTAATTTTATAAGTTCCGTGTATTTTTCCCAGGACTTCCCTTATACCTAGTATATAGGAGGTCCTGATTCTTCCTTCAGCTGGCCACAAACGATAGAACATACATGCATGCACATGCACAGTTGACTTACATTGTTGTGTCATCACAGCTGTCATCAGCGAGAGGCTTCTAGCCTAAGATAAACAAAGAATATCAATAAATAAACCACTAGAAAATTGCAAATTATAATGATAAAAAATAATTTAAACTCAAATAGAGCAGCGAAGAAAAAATAAACAACAAAAATCGGAGATCGAAAACCTAACCTCAACAAATTTTGCTTGAAGCGTTTCTCTGTGAACACAGCTTTGATGGCACAACAATGTAAATCGACTGTGTATGTGCATGCATGCTCTACCGTTAGTGACCAGCCTTAGATGGGATTGAAACTTAACTTCGAGATTATTCAACTTGAAAGGATTCAAGAATTCAAAAACATAACTTTGTTATACTTGATAATTATATTTTTCAACTTTTTAGTTAGCATCATGAACTACTAGTAGTTAGTCTACTATAGTGAGATTCACGAATTAAAATCAGCATCTGGTTAACATTGGTGTGCTATCCTTGTTTGTTATTAAACAAAGCAGATAGCTTCATCCTTTTCCAACTCCGTTGCTAAATTGGGAGGAATGCTATGTAGAATTTATAATGAACTATCACATTATTTGTTATGTTGAGAGTGATGCCCACATGAGCACCAGGCTTGTGTTTGGGTAATGAGACTGATGATGATCCTACCTCTTCATGTGGGTTCCGAACTACCAGGGGCCTATTGAGAAAATACAAACTAATAATATTAGTAGTCAGCTGTCTTGTATTTCCTCATGCAACAGGGCTCAGGAAGCGATTATTCAAGTCACAAATGATTGTAGGAAAGTCGGCTCTTCTAGTGGTCACCCTTACAGCAGGACTAACAGCAACATGGTAACATAGATCTCATCTTATCTAATCGATAGCTTATTATTGCAACCACAAGGCCTTCATCACTCCCCTTGATCTCAATTAAAATCATGAAAATATCTATCTCCCTGAAGAATATGATACATCAATCTCAAAATGTTTGAGATAGAATTTCATCTACAATAATATTTTATTTCTTTACAACAATTCAGCATTATTGATAAAATTATATACAATTTAATAAAAGTATTCAACAATCTGTAACCAGCGCAGAACTCCTCAAGGCTATACTCTTACAATGGAATAAACTTAATAGCTAAGACGCAATAACCAGGACACAAGCTAAGATAAAAGATAAATTTATTAATCTATATATATATATATATATATATATATATATATATATAATATATATATATATATGAATACAATTTGACACTAATCCCCAAGATTTCTAACAAGTTACAAGCAAGTTTCAACTAATAAACTTATATTTTGGACATTAATTCCATTAAAAATCAAACTAAACCCATCATTCTCAAATTACTTAGTAAGTGCCTATTGTGAGCACTTCTTAAAAGCAAAAGACTCCAAAGATTAAAGCAAAAACATCAACAACTAACATGACCGAATTCTCTGTCCCAGTCCTCTTCCTAATCTACTCATGAATATTAAATACATAGCGCAAGGAAATTTCAATAACCTGCTCAGTGTAGTTAGCAAAACTTGGAGTACGTTGAACCCATAATGGTGATCGAAGGTACAAATCTAAACATTCTAATCAATCACACAACATCGCAATAGTGTGCAGTCAATATGTTACAGTAAAATCTCAATAAAATAATTCACATTTTCCATAATACAGAATACATTCAACAAAATAAAACATATTTCATTCCTTAAGTTTCATATAAATCATACCAAAAAATTTTGCCATCTCACTCACTCTCTCTTTCTCCGTATACATTTGAAATTGAATGTAAGAAATTTTTGGAATAAATTTTGGTAATCCTGGGTAATAACTGGTGAAAAGCTTTTCCCTAGATTTTGAATAAATATTGTAATGAACTGGACAGTTGGTCGAATGAATTTTCACAGTTCTTTTAAACACCCACCCAAATGCACAACCAGAGTAAACGAAACCATAGCTCATTCCTCAAGCAAGCACTACTCAACTACGTCTGACTACTATTCTCAATCCAACAAGGAAAATAAATTTTTAAATTACTAATAATTCTGTACAGTATATTATCGCTGCAGCCTTTTTCAAGACAATAGGTGTCATCCAACACTAAGTTACAGTGACTGCAATGGAAGAGACGGTGAGAGAGTGAGTGAGTGAGGGAGCGAGTCACGCCACTCTGCGTCTTCAATACACTAAGTAATACCACAGAATTACAAGTTTTAATTACAAGAATTACCACAGAATTATAGGAGTTTTCTCTGGTAATACCATAGAGAAACGATAGCATAAGTAGCTATCCCATGGTATAGGGCGTTTATGTCGCAACTTTTACTGTTATCCCAAGCCGATAGTTCACGTAGTTCTTTCTTATGCAGCTGTGTGACGCTGGTAGTCTCTCAAATTGTGTCGTTCATACACTATCACCCCAACAAAACAGTAAAAATTGACAGTAATCGGCTTGAGATAACAGTAAAAGTTGCGACATAAATTCCCTATACCATGGGATATCTTCTTACGCTATTGTTTCTCTATGGTAATACTCATCATCTTTGTTCTCACACTATTACAATAATCAACTATTAATATTAGATTAAATAACTCGAATCACAGCCAATATCTTCTAAAGAAGGCGTTGGAAAAGGAAACGGGACTACTCTGTCAGCTGAGAGTGTTGAAAAGTGATGCATGTATTCAAATTGTTGAAACATATAGTGGAGCAGCGAAGGTAGGGTAGGACTGTAGAAGGAAGCTGAAGCATTCAGATACATGCATTATCTTCAACACTCTCAGCTAAAAATCAAACTAAACCCATCATTCTCAAATTACTTAGTAAGTGCCTATTATGAGCCTATTGTAGGTTAAATGGAAGAGGGGGCTTCTATTGCCTCAATTTCGCCCACATCACTTTTATTCTAAAGTTTAAATAAAAGTCATCTATCTATCTAATATCTAGTAGATTGAACACTATATTCAGAAATGTTGTAGAATTTTTCCATGATAAACAGCAATATGTTGTTTTTTCTGCTGGTCTTCAGTTGAGCTTGAGCCCGATTTTACCAAACTTGGTTTGAGCGATAGTTGATTCTGAACCAACAAAAACTCATATTATGGATTATGTGTCACTAGGCCGACACGCCCAAGGATAGTATATAGATAATACAGTAACTATATTACCCACAGTATGGCCATTGACTGTCACGCTTCTGATTGGTTTACTCGGTCACATGGTACAAATCCGCCATTAAGATTCCAAACAAACTTTCAATTCCTTTCTTATAGCATTAGACATTTGGAACTTATCACTTATTTCACCGATTGGAAACATATTATGAACTTAAGATAAGTTTCATATATTATTTTCGAAGAGAAATTGATTATACTTTAATATAGATAAAAAAGGTAACTTTAAATACACTAACAAAGCTTGAAAGATCTATTTTCCTTCCCTCGGACTCCTCGCAGACCACTTCTAGAGCTTTCGCGGACAACTTATTGGGAACCAGTGATTTATATGAATATGCAGAAAGATAAATTTCAAAGATAAAATGTTGTGTATTTCCTCATCCAATTTATTGGATCAAACTTCAAATAATCCAATTTCAAAATTATTTTTTGTGGCTCAATTGAATATAACTTTTATGTAATATTTAACCATGATTAAGTGCTGATTAAAGATGTCTTTACTTCTCTGATTGATTCTCTTCAGTACTGAGTACCCTACCCATGAGCAGTGGTTTTTTAGCAGATTAGAAATATCAATAAATATGAACAATAATGGTTATGTGTGTTATTTTTCAATTGCTTACATGTTTATTAAATTCATCAAGTTGTACTATGGCTAGAACAATTGGCTCTTCCACAGTTTATATTCAATGTTGTGCTTTACAATAATTTCATCAGACTTATTGGCTGAATAAAACAAACTATTTAAATGTTATGGAATATATTGTAATGAGAATTCCATCATGCTTCTAGAAATAGATATGAGAACTTCATTATTTTTTGTTAATGGAACAAAATTGATTTCAATATCATGACGACACATTTCAAAAGTTTTATGTTTTTTGGAAATTCATCTTTTAGGTTACGTCGTTACCTACCTTTCATTTTTACTCGCTATTATGTACGATTTACTATTTCAAGTTCCAAAACTATATTGGGAATATATAAAAAACACGAAAGAAATTATATCGAAGATAATAATCACAAAAATATACTTTTATAGGTAAAATCAAGCGATTTTACTTATAATCCCACATTATAAGCTCCATTGTAAAATTGAAATTTGATATTTGGAATCTTCATGGCGGCGACGGGAAAAAATTCCAATGGCCATACTCTGGGTAATATAGTTACTGTAATAGATAGTATAAACCTTTTCACCATTCTTGAGACAAGACACAATTTGACAAAAAATGCACTGTGCTTATTATATAAAATTTGTGGATGTGTCTGGTATGACATGGTTGGTCTCACCTACTCCAATTCTGTAGCATTCCCACTCGGTCGGAGCGGTCATTATGTCCGTTCGTGTCCGGCTTGGTGAGTCATAACCCTAAAAAACTCATAAAATCATTTGACTTATCCAACTGTCGCTTAAATCTAGTTTCCATTTTTTATAAAATCTAGACTACAAAACTACGGTAGGTAATACAAAATAGATAATAGAACTCAACTGAAGATAATGTCGTCTTGAGCATTGAAACCCTGGGTTTTGTGAAAATTAGAAATTAACACTAGAAAGCAAATTATTTATGACAGCATATTATTGTTTTCATTTAATCACTCTGCTACAACCTCAAATTATCATAAAAATCTATTATTAAACTATTGAAAAATAATTTTTCTTAAATAAAATATAGTAATTGATTATTTTAAAAAAGAATGAACAGTTAATATTACATCAGATGTACCGGTATCATGCTATCCTCTATAAAAAATGCTGTGGCAAATGCGCAAAAGGCAGAGAAAAGCGTTGTTTTCCTATCTTTCTCCACTGCCGTGGATCTCACTATAGACTCGAATTTGCTCCTACATTATAATAGCTACCTACTTATCTGTATTGGTGCTTACTATTTTCATAAAAATGTCTTATTCACAACGTAAGTTACGTGATTATCTCATTTATGACTTATGAATAAATAACTCAAATTTTCTCAATCATTATTAATTTAATTTAAATTATTCATTGCCAAACGAAAACAATTTACATTAGTCTTGTATAGGTATAATATTCTAGCTTTTTTATATAATAATAATTATATATATATATATATATATTATATATATATATATATTATATATATATATTATGTTTATGTTTAATAATTATTATTAAACAGTATCATTATGAACCTTCTCTCACAAATTCAACATTTCATATTCCCCCCCACATTAATCCTCGTACTGTTCACTGTTGTAAGAATAAGAATATTTTTGAAAAAATATTATACTTTTATGAGGTTGTCAAGTATTTGAATTTACCCCGCCACATGAAAATGTTGGATTCTCCCACCTGAGGCGCTGTTGATAGTCAAAGAGTTTGTAGGCTTTTTATATTTCTATCCATCAAACATTATTAATCAATTTTTTTTTTTTCCTTATTGTCTTGTTTTTGTTGATGAATTTCAATTTTGGAAATTAGGCTACATGTTTCTCATCTTTAAACCTAGGTTTAATTTAATATGCTCATTAAAGTTATTTCTCTTTGGTAGGTCGTAGGTACTACATTATTTAGGTCATCGTCAAAAATAACTCAAGGCTTTTTTAAAATTTCATTTCTCCACTTTGAATGAAATATAAATTTGAGTATACAGTTGAGTTGCGTTTAGAGTAGGCTATGTAATTCTTGATCTTCGAGTAACTTAGTGGTAAATTGTTATGTGACATTATTATCTTACATGTATCAATATATAACTTGATCAACTAGGAACTCATCGAATCTGGAATACATGGTAGCATATCACTGAAATTCTATATACTGACAAAGTATGGATGACGCTCCTTTCAAATAACCGAACATTATTTTCTATATAAATATCTTAACTTAGATTGGAATTGTGGTATCGTAAATGCCCTAACCTAACCTGACATAAGCTAGTTTCATCTCTCAATAATTTTATATTCTTAAATATCAAATATCATATAAAGCTTTCTTTATATCAATTAAACCAGTAAGTGGAATCAAAAAAAAATCTTGCAAACTAATTACTTTTTAATTTATTTTTTCAGTCGAGATGATATGTTTCCTAATGAAGATACACCTAACACATTGTTCAACGGAATCCCATTCAAAGAGGTTCCTATTTGCAATATTCGCTCATCACGCAACAACACAATAATGACTTTGACTGATCCAAAAACTGGTAAGTGTCTAGGTCTAAACTGAATTAAGAGACATTTTATAATTATGTAATATTGTTATGTTGTAGGATTTTTATATGAAATAGGATACATCAGTTTATATTAATGATGCCAATAAACTCTTTCTTTTCTATAGCTCTACAGCCATTGTGGGCTTGAGCCTCCTCCACAACATTTCTCCAAACACTTCTATCCATGATAAATCCTCTCCATCCTCTATAGCTCATCCTTATCAAATCATACCTTATCTCATCTTAATAAACTCTTCACTTGAAGTTAATCTTTCAAGTTGAAAACTCAATACGTAGGCTATTTTGAAACACTATCGTTTACTGAGATTCAAGAATATTATTATTATTATTATTTTCACAATAAATTAGTCCAGCTTTTTTCTTTTTGTAAACTATTTTATCGCCTTCTTTTCCAAAAAAAGATACAACAGCATACTGTTAGCATTGACATTAATACTTTCATGGTAAATTCAAGTAATGAAATTAAGAACAATATTCATTACTTACAAATATTTGTCTCAATTTATTTTTGAAGCTTTAAGCTATCCAGTTTATGTTGAAATTTGTATTTAACGTGGTCTTTTTGGTTCCAGGTATGCCAAAAATCATCCGATCGTGTGGCGTTGAAGGGTTCAAAAACACCAGAAAAGGCACCAATGTAGCTGCTCAAGCTACAGCATTGACATTTAGCTCTGTAAGTTCAAAACCATATTAATTCATTTTATTAATGCTGATATTTCTAGGCATTCGTCATGCTTTTAACTCTTTCGATTATTATATTTGGTTTTAATTCAGAAATGATCATGAAGTTGAACCGGATACAGAAATTGATTTTGAATTAAATTTCTATCTAGCTGAAATTACAGTAATTACTATGAAAGTAACTCCCGGTTGCACACACGTCTTTTAAATTAAATAATTATTAAATGACGTTATCCAATACCACAAAAACTAATGAGAAAAGCGGAAGTCGTATTTAGCCTAATCAACGGTTGAATATAATAAACGTATGTGCAACTGGGCCTTGGATTTAGAAAATTATAATCTTATACTGAGTCATTTTTTTTTCATGCAAAAGTATTATAGTTAGACAAGTAAGATACTTGTGTAATTCCAGTGAAAAACAAATTTATCTTTTTATTTACAGCTTGTATTGGGAAAAGGAGTCAAAACAGTGAGGGTAGTCGTCAGAGGAACAGGACCTGGAAGAATGGTAATCAATATTTCCTTATTTTCAAACTCATGAATTTTTATCAAAATATTTTAAAGTTTCTCTACTTTCGTATAATGATGAAAATATTATAATGATTCAGTTATCAATAATATCGTGTATGATATGAAAGGGCTGAGGTTGAAGTATTGCTCTAAATTATTGGTAGGTTGAATATAATGGGTAGACATTGTAACATTAAGACACCAGGCTACATATTCAGTGGAACACCAGTGGTGTCCGTGTGGAAAGCAAGCTGAAACACCAATGCTGGTGTCCCAGCGGTAGCTGGGCTGGCGACCCAAGTAAAACACCACCCGGCCGCCAAAATATGGTGTTCCTAGTATTATTAACGCAATAAAAACTAATGCCACGTGACTTTCTCGGACAGTTGGTTCCCTTATGTAAACCTACGAATGAATAAGTATGGTAATCCAAATGAACTCTATACAATTAAATCAATCAAAATATAATATTTTTTAATGAAAATTGAATAAAATAATTTAGTTGGTAAGTTGAGTTAGAGCCTGGATTTTGGGGAAAAAAATTTACTTGGCTATAAATAAAAATATTAATCTGAGTACCCTTATAAATTATTTTGTCACTACATGTTTCGGCTACTAATGCCATTTTCAAGTTGAGTATTTACTTGGCTAGTATTGCCGCTAGGTCTAATTGCACGAAATACACGTGACTGGTTCTAAGTTTACGATTCTTTACATTTCAATCTGTGAATTGAGCTATTTCAAATGATTTCACAATTCTTGACTTTTCCCACATTGGAATAATTATCACAAATCATTTGCTATTTGATAAAGAATGAGGCCAAAATTTGGCGGCTATATATGCGCGTGTTAGAGTCCGCGAGATAACATGTGTCTCAACCCCTTAAACCGTGAACGAGTGTCTGGCGTGGTAGGGATGTAGGGGTGGAATGTCTCCCTCACACATCTTCCTCTCTCACTCTGCATTCAGACGGCGACACAAAATGTCAAAAGAAATTTCTCAAATTCAAAATGTCTCTTACACATCTTCCCCTCTCACTCTGCATTAAACGGCTAGTTTAGTGAATGTTTGAAGTGAGGATACCGGCTGCCAAAAACTTACTGACCACTCTATCTCGCCCTAAAAAAATCAGAGTCATGTGGTAGGAGTCGAAGGCTCATGTTCTATCTCGCGGCCTCTAGCAATCTATCATCCTTTGTCTTGATGTCTCGCATTCTTTATCTGTTCTCTTGAAAATTATTTTCCATTTTTTATCGTTCATTCGTGCGTGTCAGGTTATCTATATGCCAATAATTGAGTAGTATTCCACTGTTTTAACAGCTTTGTCATTAAAGATGAAAAGATTAATTTGTTATGAATAATTTTTTTTGAGCTCTATGTTTTTCACTCTTGTAATGTTCGCCTTGATTTCTCGTCTGTTTCAAAAATCTCTTGATTTTTTTTATTTGTTCTCATAAAAAAATATTTTTTAGCTTCATGTTTCACCCTCTTGTAATCTTCCCTTCCATGTCACCTCTCAGATAACTTACGCTTTCACTTCTATTAATTTCTGATAAAACTGTAAGTGATGTTTTTTGTTTGTTTTTGCAACAGTCGGCCATTAAAGGACTGCAGCTGGGTGGCCTGAACATCATTTCAGTGTCGGACACAACGCCTGTCTCGTTCAACCCGCCCCGACCACCCAGGCCCCGGTCTCTCTGAACGTATGTAGTCTACTTTTGTACATTATTCTAGTTGTTACTGTTTTACAAAATAAATACTATACCGTACCAACTGGGACAATTGCTTCTTTATTCAAAGCCTTTAGGTCTCCTCACACCTAGCTACGCGTAGCTAGAAGTACGTGTTCGGAAGACGTAGCCTTCCTATCTCCCAATGTTAATCAATACGTCCATTTCACTTGCGTAGCGTTGATTTAACATTGAGAGATAGAACTGATACGTCTTGAAGACGTATTTCTAGCCTCGCATAACTTGGTGTGAAGAGACACGTGGAGTGGATCTTCGATCCTTCTCAAATACCTTGAATCAATAGAATTTTTGACAATTCATTCGGTCACTTGATTTGAGATCACGATAAAATGTTTGACTTTGTAGGACCATATCACTCAGGCTGACCACTAACGATAGGACATGCATGGTTTGTCATCAGCGAGAGGCTTCCAACATAAGATAAAAAATAAATGTAAACCACTGGAAAATTACAAATAGAAACTTCAAATAGAGCAGCGAAGAAAAATAAGAGATCGGAGATACAAAAACCTAACCTTAAAAACTTTGCTCAAAGCCTTTCGCTGTGATGACTCAACATTGTATGACGACATGAGTATCATGCATGTGTCCTACCGTAAGTGGCCACCTTACATGGTACAAGCGGCTATAGTGAGGTCCACGTTATAATGGCAGTGTGCGATTGACAATACTGTTGCTGTCCTTTTCTATCATACAACAAAACAGATAGCGCTATCTCTCTCTAGCTTTGCAATGTTGTCGGTTTGCCATCAAATTTTTTTACTACTTTTGACAGTGACTGTACAAAAGTAAACAAACAATTCTCAGCCGCCATTTTTTTCTTAATTCTATCACAATACTTGAGTACACAAGTCGTATAATTGATTTAAAATGTATTTTTGAAACATTGAAATAATTTTCAAACATTACCGTATGAGAACACAAATTAAAATACCTGAAACGACATTTTAAAAGTTGATAACTAACCATCCTAGACTTCATCCACGCTTCAGTGAGTTTACACGTATAGGTTAAACCTACTAGTACCGGTATGAAATAATATTGAAAGGTTATTTCAGAATTATTTTCATTGAGATTACTTATTTT
Organism: Nilaparvata lugens; assembly: GCF_014356525.2. Lineage (NCBI taxonomy): Eukaryota > Metazoa > Arthropoda > Insecta > Hemiptera > Delphacidae > Nilaparvata > Nilaparvata lugens. The sequence continues at coordinate 88,079,229 of NC_052505.1, forward strand.
GAATAGGATTTCTATTTTTATATTATTTTTAAAAGAAATTCGAATAGATTACCTACCAGAAAACTTAATTTCTGTTGTTTTGAAATTCAGATTGTTGCATCCCAGCTTTTTAAATTAGCTGCCATTTCAGGCTTGTATAAAAATAAAAATCCAATCTCAGTTACGAAAGCAAATTTTTGAATCAAATTATGAAAAAGATATATTCTTGATAAACTTGACATTAAATTGATTATTTTTAGATCAAATTTAATGGGATGAATTGAGTAACAGCTGTGTACACTCAGTGGCAAAATGGAGAGACTTGGCAACGTTTTTCTCCTATCTTTCTTCACTGCCATTATAACGTGGACCTCACTATAGGATGGTGGAATTATCTGTACGGGTCTTTCCACCATTAAAAGTCATACAAATTTACCTATTGGCAATTGTCAGAAATTATGCAAAAATAGAATTGACGGAAGCACAGTGTAAATATTATTCTAATTTCATTTACTTCCACTCCTTTTAAATTTGAGAGAGATTCACTTCAAACTGTCAGCATTCCTTATAGTATAACACCTATCCTTCCCATTCAACAAATGCTGACAATTTGAAGTGAATTTCTATGCCTTGAACAAGACTAGAATAATCAGAATTAGATTCCTGATTAAGTTACCGATTGAAATATGATTGAATATATTTCAATAGTGAGTAGGTTTGTGATTTTGTATTCAAATTTTTCAAATAAGTGCAATACTTCTGAAGTTTTTTATTCATTGTGATACATTCTGTGATTCATTTTAAGTATTATGTCAACCTTCAAAATTCAAGATCTTCAAATCATTATTCCTGGATCAAAAATCAAGTGACGAAGCAGTGTGTGATATCATAACCTTAAACTTTGGACAATATTAACTTTTTATCAAAATTTTTGGAGAGAAATGGTACAGGCTCAGCCTATTTTTCCTTTCAATTTCATTAATTATATTATGATTAGTATTTTGTACAGTAAATGAATGAATAAATAAATAAAAATATTAGTTATAGTTAGTCGTGACAAACTTTTCCGTTTATCTATGTAGTTATATTACTGCAGTTCAATGTGTTCAATTGTACGTGAAAGTTCAATTTGGAGTCCAAATAGTGTTTGGAAGTATCATTAGCGATGCTATCTATATTCCCTGCTTCAGTCTGAAGATGAAAGAATCCGTTTTTGATACATGAAGGGCCTGTGATACATATTGTGTCTTAACAGTATTAATGAAAGCCTGTCTGTCTTGATACCGTTTTTAGTTGTCGAGTCATTTCAATTGAATTCAGAGTGAGACAGAAATACTAAACAATTGTTTAATGGACTGATGTAGAAATGGACTGCATACCTGCGTTTTTATCAAGTTGAGAGAAAATTATATGCAACGTTTATGAAATTGCTTCAAAACGTTTTTCTGTAATATGAAATTAAATAAATTCAGTTTTCGTAGAATGTTTATTAAAGTGTTACTTTAATCAGCCACTCTGAAGTAGTTTATAGTCTGTACTTCCATGTATAGATTTTGGACTTGTTCTGTTTAGATTTTTTCAAATTAGTATTTACGTTAAGTTCAGCAACATATTGAATAATTTATTATCTGAATTCAATTGATGGGGCTTAGCAGGACTTGATGGCAGCTAACCTCCTGTCTGTGAAGCTTCCCAATATAATAAACAATGAGTCATTCACGATTGAAATTCATTATTACGTGATCTTGAATTGCTTTGTCTCAATTGTTGAATGAGGGAAATTTGAAATTATCCAGGAATCAGCTTTCGACGTAGCGTGATTGCAACAGTTGAAATAATTTATTATGATATAGCTACTCTCTCCATTATCTAGTAGGCTATTATCAAGGTGAAAGAGCCAAAATGCCTTGCAGAAATGCATTGCATCATTTAAAGGATTGATGGCCTCACAGAGTTATAATTTATGAATTCAAGCTATTATTGCAATATTCGTTTATATTTTCAGGAATACTAATTTAATGCTTTGCTTTAACATGTGAAATAAATGTGTTTTCAATTTCTACCCTCATTTAATTTTGTGGAGGGTCTCTCTTGAAATTTTTGTTGTAGTATTCCTCATTTTTATTGATGCTTGCAAATGTTATCTGCTTCATGAATCTATTTTATTTATTCAAATTATGAATATTCTAAAACAAATATATAGATGGAATCAGATTGTATCATTGGAATGATACCATAGTTTCAATTATACTAAGCAGTAATTCAATGAAAAGCGAAAAGTAGCTATTAAAATTGAATTTCTTGATCTGGATTTTTTGGTTAATGCTATGGCATTTTGGCTATTTCACTTTTCAATCGCATTGCATGGAAATTGAATGATTCAATAATTATATCTTCAAATTTTTACGTATCTCTTGTATTTTCTCGGAAATCTACTTGGTATTTGAAAGAAGCTCTCTTGCAAATGAAGCAAATTCCAAGAAATCCACTTTTCTGAATATTTTTCAAAACTGTCTGATACTAATCATATTTATGATTTATTTAATCAATTAACTAGATTTGTTTAAATTTCATGCTTGTATTTTTTCATTTTTCAATCCTGACATTAAAATATGTTGTCATTTATTAAAAAGAACGTTCTATTGTTACTTTTTAACGTAACACTGGATTTTGTATTGTTATCTCAAATTTTTAATTCAATTTTCAATACTATTGACTTGATAAACACTGAATATAAATCATATAATATCAATTGAATATAGGTATGATTTGTTCAACAATTTTGATTCCTGTAGTGCATTATTTTGCGGAAAAACATGCAAGGGCTAATCTTTCAACTGTAAAAATGTTGAAATACTTCTACTGTATTCATACTAATACAAAAAACTTGATAGTGTTTCCGTGAATATTTAAAAATCAATAATTGATACATTATTCAAACAAGACTTTCTTAATCTGTTTTTGATTTTTTTTTTTTTTTAATAATAATATTGAATCATAAAATTGAATTTATATGATATTTTGATTTGCCAGCGTATACAAAATGGGCCATAGCCATATTTTATAGTGTTTGACAGTTTGACACCAACATTCTGCCTATCTATAAGTTTTCATCCAGGCATTTAATAATTCCTTCATAAAAAATAATACTCGAGTTGAGCATATACTTGAGTTTTCAAGTCATAACTGAAATTTATATTTTTCTCCAATTTAAAAAATCAGGTGAGAAATGAAATTATTACACTTGAAGAATTGTTACAACCATTGATTTATTGAGATCTATTGAGCTACTAGTTTCTGTTGTTACACCTTTATCATCTCTAGTTAACTTGATTTTTCGAGTTATTGATAATGGAGATTGCCAATAATTTTGGTTGTTATACCTTCATCATAATCTCTAGTTAATTTGAGTTGAATAGAGTTTGATATTATATAAAAACATAAACTAGTAGCCCATTTCAAAATATCTTGATAGATCAGTGGTTGTGACCATTCCAAGTAGTTTCCATTCAATATGGACATATTCCACATCATCTTGACAGCTACACTGAAAATTGATTGAGGTGTAATTAAAGTGACTTTTAGTGAATGTTTAGTACAGTTGAATTCGTGAGTTCGTTCATAGAATCCCATTGACTTTCAATGAAAATATTATATTATTAATTCTGAGTTCAATATTATTGATTTTCATCATTCAATCAATTGGGGGTATGCTGTTTTCATATAAGAAATATTGTAAAATTCTTGATGAATCATTCCAAGATTGTAAAATAGACTATTGAAAAAAAAAAATTTCGAAAGCTAAAAAAAATATTCTGCAAAGCAGCTCTTGGCCCATTTTGTATGATATTGCCGGATTGAATAAGACTTTCAAGTAAATCAATCTTATTCTGAATATTCAGTAGATGTATTATTCAAAATTTAAGTTAACGAAGAAAATTGAGTATTGTAATAGTATAATTCAGTTTTATTTGAATGAATAAGATTCTCTTTCTAGTTCATAATTTGAGATTTCAGGAACAAAAAATTGCTTCAAAACCATAATAATATTATATTTATAATAAACATAAACATGAAAAATGCATTGTTCACTGATTGTTAAAACTTTCTCTTTATATGATCGTCAATAATTAATCGATATGGTTACAGCTTTGATTAAATTCAGTTGAATTATTTATCGAATTGAAACTAAATTTTCTCTACTTACTGTTATTGATGATCAATTTGGCTACAGCTTTGATTAAATTCAGTTGAATTACTTATCGAATTGAAACAAAATTTTCTCTACTTAATATTATTGATTATCAATTTAAGTTCTTGAATTATTGCATGATTCATGATCATGTTCTTGAATTCTTGCATGATCATGATCAATAAGTTATTTCTTGTCTGTTTTAAATTCACTTTGAAAATTCGCTGGTAAAACTCGAAACAGCCATTATGATTTTATTTTCTGTGTCATTTCATGATAAAGATGTATTTTTTATATCATTAATAATAATAATACATCATGGATTCTGAATTCTTAACTGTAGTTCTATAGATCCATCCCACATATTATTGATCTGTCTGAAGGCATTCCTAATGAGGAAAATTTACAATAAAAAAATACTGTGTCTGCAAAAATTCGATAGATGCTGTTGTCATTAAGATGTTGCACACCATTACGAAAGCCTTCAGATCAATTTTTAGAAGCCTTTCAAATGACTTGAACTTAACTAGTAGTCTTATCAATTTGTTTCAATACAGTTAATTTATTCTTAATTAAAGAAGGAGAATTTCTCCATCTACAGAATTTACAGAACTCCTGCATCTACTCACCAACCTCCTCCAAACCCCCTTTATCAAAATCTTTTCTATGGACTTCTGGGTGTGTTTGCAGTTGTGAAATATTAGGTGGAATTCATAACTCAATCTACATTATGTTCAATGTCACCTATCACTATGTGAATGAATATCTATTTTCTTACTTGAAATTATGGTTTTATTTCATTTTTATGGTTTTTATTTATGGTATTATTGGTTATACTATATTCAAATCTTTATTCCCAATTTTATACAATTGTCGATGAGACGTTTATTTTACAGTATTTCCTAGAATTCCATTTAATGTATATCTTTTCCATCAGAAAAACGCAGGATTTCAAATCTTGGATAATGTCTATACCAATGTATTTGAAAATGTTAAATTATTTTTATTGAACTTTGATTAACTTGAAACCATCCAGAACTCTTACGAAGTCTCAAGAGAGTTCAATACTAACAGTTGAAAAAACTTGAATTTTTTACACATGAGTCAATCATAATCCTATTAACAATGATGATTTCATAAACCTTGACGTATTGTGTGTGTGGTTTATGATTTTGCTGTTGCTGAATTCTTATATAATTATGAATAACATTTGTGACATATTTCTGTTTCGTATTCTGTGACTTATTAATTTACTACTTACTGGTTAATCTATATCGATGTCAATTTCATCTTTGTTAGCCTATACCTTCAGTGTAAATACCAAATGAAAGTTACTTATTCTGTTGATGACCCTTATTGATATCTGATTATAGATTAGAAACTTTGACAACATTTTGAAGAAATATTTATATGCAATAAATGAGGAATACTCCATTAACCTATCAATCTTAAGAAATCTTGACTTTTTATAAATTTGTATTTTAGTTTGAATTCTAATTTAAAATTCGTTTTTCAAAACAAGATAATTGAACTTTTATTACATCTAAAAACTGATTAACTGAATTACATTGTTTTAAAAACTTAACACTATGCTTGACTTTTGCAAGTTTCCATCTATAATCTAAATTATTTGTATGTTTAATTAATTTAATTGATTAATCTTGTATCAAATCAAATATCAACTTAATAAATAACTTAAAATAAAAACTTGGTAAAATTTTTTTTATATAAAAATTAATTCTAAAATTTTCTCTTTTAAATAAATTTATTATAAAATTCAAATAAAGATGAAATATATTATCAGGCTCGCTTTTTCTATTAAATCAAATTTTATATCTATCTGATAATTTAATATCTGTATCAAATTGAATAGCATTTCAATCAACAAATTTGATAGTATGAACGTCAATTTCTTTGAAATGTTGAAAAATATCAAGAATCATTAATTGCATTATTAACTACTGCACGTGTACTGTAAATAATATAGGATTTGTGTACTGTAAATAATATAAGTGAGTTCAGTATTATACATTATATTTTTAACTTGTTTCGAATAAGAATATTTCAAATGATTAATTTTATGGTTTCAAAATTAAGTCAAGATATGTCATCCCTTTCGATAGTCTATGAAGAACTTGATAGTTTATATTATGTTTATATCATAATTTTGTTTGATTGCAATTTTTGTTACTCCATAATGAGCTATGAACTAGTTATTTTTATAATTGCATTGTTAAACCTTGAATTTGATTGATGAATAATATTTTTATTGACCATCCATCTTATGTGAAATTGAAAGATAATTTATTATATGTATTTATTTTACAAATGTATAGAGATTATACATGCCTAAAAAATTACAAGCAGCTGAATAGACAAGGATAGCAGAAACGGCACGTTACTGGCAGTCAGTGTTTTTTATTACACTACTACTTTCAATCAATTTCCATATGAAAAATTTTTGGTAAATGGAATTTAATGGAAAGGGGCGTAAAGAAAAGCACTGGACGCCAGTAACTACTTGTCTTCTCTACTTTTCCCGTCTATACACGCAGCTATAGTAACAGTGTATTATGTATTTGAAATTCTTGACTTAGGACATGGAATTATGACGACGACTACTACTTGAGGGCAGCTTCAAATCTTCTATTAATTATGATATTAAGCGACATTTACTTGATTTTCAATTGTAGGCTAACTATTAATAATTATTTAATTTTTAAACTAAATTGTCAATCCAATATTTTATATTCGAGATGTAGGCTGAATATGATTATTTTATCGATTACTATAAAATAGTAGTAGGAAATTCCATCACATACAAACGATGAAATAAAAAAGCATAGGTTTAACACTCTTCCTGCGTGTTTTTAGGGAATTGAAGGATTTGAAAGTCGTAATCTTTTCCCCTCTTGTTAAAGGGAAGAGTAAACGTTAGGTTAAAAAAGATTACGTTTATATAATGGTTTTAAATTCTCTCTTGACTTTAATTACTCAGTGCTGTTCAAGAGCTACCTATTTTTAAGATCCTTTTTCAATTACGGTACCTATGTTAGATGTTATTCATCCTAACTTAGATGGGTTTAGTCTCTTGAGTTTATTATTATATATTTTTTGTATTATTCATATGTAATACTTTGAATTATATTAGATTGAATTTATCAAACGAAGAACGTTTAAACACTCCTTATCAAAGAATATTGTCTACAATTTGACGATCCTAGAACAGTTCCCAGTTGCTTTAAGCTAATTTTATTGTACAATTCGTGAACAAATTCGACTTTTCTCGAAGGCCCGGGATCATATTTCTAATTTGCTGTTTTATCTTTGATACCATAATAGTGTACTGTTATTCATAGCACTCTCATTGCAATAACTAAACAATAATGATGTAAAAGAAACATGAATAGTTGAAAATATGTTGTAATTTCCTTATTGAAAAAAATTATATTGTTAATAATTCTAAAATATTGTAGTATAATTCATAAACTTGTCATGGAAAAGGTCTTGAAGTTCAGTCTCTGAAAGCTGAGTTTCTATATAAATATTGGCATTTAGGAATCAACTAAATCAATTATTGACTAGAAGATTCTCCAGTAGACGTTTTACTAGTTTGAATTCTCCGCCTGAATCCCAGGGTCGCCAACATTCACAGAAAACATCCAAATTTACCGCAAGGTTTTTGCAACTTCAACATTCAGTCGAACTTGAAGAATTATTGGAAGATTATGAGATAATTTTAATTAATTATACATTAGAAATAAGTTTTAATGAATAGTTGGATGTATTTATTAATGTTTTTCAATTATTTTACAGTGTGAACTTGATAAATCAAGATGTGCCGACCATACAATGTTTGTATATTATTGGTTTTTCACTGATTGTAATGTGAATTCTCTTTTCAGTTAATAAAGAATTGAACTAGAAGGAAATTGTATTTTATATTTTTTATAAAATTAATCATTAATTCTGAATTCTATCTTGAAACCTAGTTCGAGCGATATTTTGAGCGAAAACAACTTTCAAATGTGTCACGTAATAAGCGCATTGCATTGTGGGTAGCCTGAACGTAGGAGAAGAGAACCAAAGATGGCTGACCTTTGCGTAGACGTCTTTCCTGCTAAGTGAGCAGATTAACTTCATACGTGCAATTAAATAATATACTTGAAATATATTACAATATTTATTGTTTTGATAAATAGTTGGTGTTAACATTGAACAGTTTTAGTGCGAGAGACTGTATTTTTCTGTGAATTCATATCGTAGGCTTTCGATCGAACACGAGAATTCAGCAAAATGGCTTCTTTTCACCTCCTTACAAGAATAATTATTGGAAATTGACTATTTATATGAAAGTTTTTATACTTCCAGTATTTAAAATTAAAATGTAATAACTTATTCAATTATTCCAGTTCAAAGAGTGTTCGAATTGAAAGTGTGCTTTTACGTTCAATACCTATCTGTTCAAAATTGGTTCACGTCATGACGATGCATCAGGTGAGAAGAAAATCATTATTTTTCTCATTATTATAAATTATTATTACGTTTTTGTAAAGTTTTCATGTGTTCAGGTTGTTGAAATACCATTTGAAATTTGTTTTCCTAGAATAGGCTTGCAATGATGAGTTTTTTGATTGAGCTAAACCACCAAACTTTATGGTCAAATTAATATTTCTTATCATATTATCATTAATTTATAGTATTTTGGTTAATTTTTGGGTAAAATTATGTTATTCTGTTGTATACATTGGTTCTATAGGATATGGGCTAAATTTGTGTTTGGCTTCAAGGGTTTATCTTGACATTCTGCCAGTTGCATTTACTTCTCAATAGAATTGTTTACATATTTGGAAACAATTTATATAAAAAAATAACGCTTGTTCCATGGTTTATTCAATTGTATTGTGATCATCGACATTTTTGCTGTTTGAGAAGGTATATTTGATAGAAATCAAAAAGGTACCCATTTTTGTTATTTCAACTTAAAGTTGGACTTGTATCCATGTAGCTTGGTTAGAACTTCTTATATTGAACTCATTAGTTTATGGATGAACCAAAGAATCTTTGTTTGCAATGGTTGGTCTGTTGATTTCATTGCAAACAACCTTTTAACCCTCAGAGAAACGAAATATTAATATTTATGCTAAGATCCTCTTTTCAAGAGTTTGAGGTTATATTTGTGTGCAGAAGTGTGCCTGGTCTTATTCATTTTATGTGTTTTGGTATTATATTTGATGCCAATATAGATGATGCTTTCCATTTTTCACAAAAAACCTACCAACTCGTTTAAACTAATATAGTTCAAACTGTCTAAATTTTGCTTCAAATAACATTATACTAAACAGTTTGTTGACTAACTAGCTGGTGTTCTAGAGCGGTTACATTTAATACCTACCTAGCTTTGTAGCTTTTCATTTCTCAAGCAAATATCTCCTTGCCCAATCCCTTGAAAGGATCGCTATCCTTTTGACAATGAAACAAGATTAGGCTTATTTTGACTACCTCAAAGTTTATACACATGCCAAAAATCTATAAGTTATAAGGAATTTGAAAGTTTTGTAGTACGGTAGCTTCAATTTAAAATCTTTTGAATTAACATTGTCTTTTTCATAACAAAATTTCAAAGATAGGGTATTTTAAAGCTCAAACTTTGAAGAACACTTCACAGATTGCCCATTCTTCTGTTGAAATATTTTCTCTTAGTAATCTTATCAATTGTATTACTTCTTTCTCATTAAATGTGCTCAGAAGGCTTTAAAACTCCTATAACTTACTTATTTATAGCCTACTTAATCGTGATATAAGGGCTATTATTTTCAAGTCTCATGTAGTTTATAATGTTTTTATTGGTTATTGCTTTAAATCTTAATCATTCTCATCTATCAAATTACATACAGTGTTGCTTATCAATTAATTTCATTCAATTCTTCAAAATGTAGTCTCCTCATCAATTCATTTTATTACAGAGTAATATCATAAATTTTCTTGTTTGTTAGAAGTCTTTGAATCCCTTTCTCATTTGAAATTGGACCTTTGAATCATGTTATCATGGACCAATGATGCTCAATGAGCAATTCATATAGGCCTACTAAAGCATTTACTTTAGATTGAATATACCATGGAACATGCTCAGGTTCAATACTATCTGAACTTAATAATAGCTAATAAATAAAGGTAACTAATACCTCCTGCTTCATCTATTAGGTACCCAAACTTGAGATCGATGGCGTCATCGTTTTTTTCACACACAACTATTTAGATGAAAGATCCAAACAGTGACCACTTTTAATATAAATTCAATTAATCACACATGAATTCAAAGTAGCTGCAACATAAATAGTTACCTATAGCTTAATTCCATATTAACAGGAGTTTCAACTGCAAATAATTGAAATTCAGTTTTGATTCGAAGGATTAGTTAAGCCCCGCACACAACACACACACACACACACACACATCGATTTTTGTTCGTACGATATTTCGCTGTACTTTTTGAATTCTATCAGATTTAACGGAACTTGTCAAACATCATCTGTTTAAAATCAACTGTTTAATCTAATAGAGTTTATAAGGACGGCAAAATACCGATGTAGGAACAAAAATCGATGTGTGTGTATGTGCAGGGCTTTATTCATAATAGTCCTCCTTTACGGTCTGTGCATTTCTGGGCATAGGATATACAATCACATGACAATTATAGAAAAGATGGGTGCACCTAAAGCTAAAGAGAAAATTTCGAAATATGCACAAAGTATTATTCTTCTATCAAAAAAGGAAGGTAGTAAATGTCTGGTCTGATCGTCTATGTGGCCGGCGGAAATTGAAGTGTAAGTTGTGCAACATTAGTTTCTGTGATACATATTAATGACATGGAAACTTGATGACAACATTGAAGCCTCTAGATTCCTTCAGGGTTCATAAAATTGTTTTACTAGATGAGAGTAGTTGTTTTTCCTCTCTTTGAGACAATTAACTGTGTCACAAAAATTAATGTAGCTAATAATAGTTATACTTCTTTTTTTGGGTCACAATTGAAGCTGAAATAAAAAGAAGCTAATTAATTTGGATCTAAATAAATTAAAGAATACAATAATATTAATACTTCATCAATATTCAATGGTTCTCGTTTAACCGTATGCTGACTTGGAATAAAACGACTTGAATTTGTCACAATAGCATATTTATTTAATGAAAAATCGTAAAACTAGATTCCTATAGTGAACATGAGTTTACTGAGAGTTGATATTGCGTATCAACCGAACCAAGTCTTTCGATTATTCATGAAATAAGTGCTGGTGGCATCTTCAAGTAATGAATATGAATGGCTTCATATTATCTTTTCATCATCTTCACTACTACAAAGGAGTATTAATTATTTTCACAGAAAGGTAAGTACAACAATTTATAAAATTAGGAAGAATAATTTATGAAGATTCTATTATGAATCATCTCAATATTCAAAAATAATTGGCAAATCTAGTTGGAGTTGGAATCAAGCAGTTGGGTGGTTACTAAATCGACCTAGCAATAGATGTTTTGATCAGTTGATTAACCTAGGGGTCGAACGACCCAACCTAACTGGAGGAGCGCTTAGCCAATGGCCGATCTTGATCAATCAAAGTGCCAGATATTAAAGAGACTTGAGATATCGTCAAAAAAATTCACTTTATTTTAATAAAAAAAATATTTCACAGGAGCTTGCTTTCGTGTGTCCTCCTGTGATATAATAATTTTTATTAGAATAAAATTGATTGACAATATCTCAAGTCTTTTCAATCATGGAGAAGTTCCACAACATCAATATTCACTCTACAAACTTGATCAAAAGTGCTAGATATTGCTAGCTCTCTATTAGTTATTCCATTGAGAAAAATATTAATCTCCAACTAAACTATACTGCTAGTTTACCGCTATCTTATAATAAACATTTCCTCACCAACAAATAGTAAAGAGAAGGAATTCCTCATATATTTTTTGGGTAGACAATCCTCTATTTCAATTTTTGAAGGAAGTATTTTTAAATGTGTATTAGTAATACACTACTTGAGACTGGTAGTATAAACCCTGCCGAGTGACGGCGAGATAATCAATGATCAACAGTTTTGGGCTTTAAGCCTGTTGTTCATTTCCCTATCATTCATAGTTGAAAATTATATTGTATCTATCAATGTATAATTAATATAATATTGGTTTCAACAAGATATAAGAGTTCTGCTCAGCACAGTCTGTTGATTATCAATCAAATTCCTTCTAAATGTAGGCGCACACAGATCGTCATTGGACGGACGGCACGCATCGGACAGATCGGACGATTAGATTTGATGCATTGTTTTCAATTGGAGTGCGCATACCTATACGATGCGGATAGGTATGCTCACTCCAATTGAAAACAATGCATCAAATCTAATCGTCCGATGCGTGCCGTCCGTCCGATGAAGATCAGTGTACGCCTACCTTAAGTGTGGACTTATATTGGAGGCGACTCTATGCGACTGGCGAGAACTATGTTGTATAAATTTATCAAACTCCCTATTTATCAATACTATAGAAAAAAGGACGGACGGCGCCATTGTAAGTCCACCCTAAGGATTGATATTATATTGATGCTTGGTTCCACCCAGCTCGGCCAAGAGATTTGAACATGGTCAAGGGGTCAAGCTGGGTACGTTTTACAAGTGTGTACTGGAATTATAGATAGTAACTATCGTCATAGTAATCATAGTTCCAGTGCATTAGTTGTAAACCGTATCTGATTTGACTATGTTCAAATGTCTTGACCAAACTTAGTGATAAGAGATCAATGAGGACATAATCAATCAACGACATAATCAATCAATCGAGGGCATAAGAGATCAATGAGGCTGACGCTCCCTTAATCCTTCCCCCTTATTCATTCTTGGTGTCTGATCGAGTCTCGCAGGGCATGAGTTGTTTTGGCGCTTATTGGACTAAGGACACCAGTTTGTGGTATCCAGCTCATTTTTCTCACTCAGGACACCGTTAGGACTCTTAAACGTGGTATTTCAACTGGGGTGTCACATAATCTAATAAGCTCTATAAGAAGTAATGTCTTGCGATTCTCTTAGATACTAAGAATGGGGAAATGAGGGAGCCTCAGCCTCACTGTAGTGGAATTGGAACATCTTCCAACGCGGAGGGATATGCGGAGCAGAGAAAAGTAGGGATACAGCGGCCGCGATGTTGCCGTGCTAGAGCGTACAGCGTTTTGTAGTCTTGGATGAGTGTTCAACACCTCATGATGAGTATACCTTGTTTCCTCTTTGAAAGCACTGCATCGACTGAGCCTGGTTTGTCAACTTGGCAACCGCGCTTGTTTCTATAACTATTAATCACTAATTGGCTGAACTAGTTTTCCCTCCATCTCTCTGCTCAACATATTCTTCCGAGTTGGAATATGTTTTAATTGCACTATAACTTGGTGTGTCGAAATTACAGAAGCCTAAAAATGATATGGATCATGTTTTGAGTATCAAGCAGTACAAGAGGCGTAGTAGTGGTGTGAACAAAACCATGAATGCATTTTGAGAAAGTAGAACGGCGTTTACATTGGTAAAGTTTTCTTCAGTGAACAAACTTGATTCAAGGTTACTTTAATGAGCGCTTACCCACCTTCGATAGAATCGAAGATTCTTTTTTGTAGTAAAGCTACTACATCAATGCTGTCATTTTTCAACTCACTTTGGCCCATATTACATTAGGATTAGAACAGTGGTAATGTCTGTGTAAAGCAAGCTGGGACACAAATGGTGTTTGGGCTGGTGTAGGCCTACCGAGTGAGACACCAGACGACCACATAAATCTGGTTTTTCCAGTCTAATGAACTAAGCAAATAAAATATGAAATAAGCAAAGCCATAGTGCCATGACAGGTGGTTGATGGTAACGTCAGCACAGGTAGGGCTTCTACACCAATAAAAACTAGCTGATATAGATCAGCTGAAATCAACAAATTTTTATTGGTGTAGGAGCCCTACCTGTGCTGACGTCACCAGAATACACTATGGCTTTGTTTATGGAGGTAGTGAATGAACGCAATAAGAACTAAAGCCCCGCAGGCCGCAACTCGTTCAAGTACTTGATTTACTAATGTAGTACTCACCTAAAGAAGTGAATATTAATTATTATTGTAAGATCTAAATTTTTGAATTGAGACTTCAATAAAAAATGTTTGAACTTTATCAGACTAATTCAAAACCATATTATGGTTTGAAAAAAGAATCAAATTGAAGTGTCTTTAATTTCATGATAAGATGAGGAACTACTGACTGCAGCCTACTACTTTGCTTTTTAAATAAATGAAATATTTGAAAATTCAGAGATGATTCAGGTCTCCAATATTTCGAGTTTTCAAGTCATGGACGTTTTTATGGTAACTGATTCAGTTTGTAATCAATGTGATATACTGAACGTTTTCTTGAAGAATTAACTATTGAAGAATGAACAAAAAACTTTTCTTGAAGAATTAACAAAAAACATTGTGTTGGGACAGGCTAGGTCTCGCCCTGTCTGCTCTCATAGTGCTACAGTCTGGTGCAAACATTGGTTGCTCTACGGGGATTTCGATGTTGGGACTCGGAATCGTCTGCAATCAATGTGATATATTGAACATTTTCTTGAAGAATTAACTATTCTAAATTTCGGCTTGTTTCCTAAGCTGGAATATTGATTTAGAATTAATCTTGTGACGCTCTGAGGCGAGGTTGGGCATCAGATTGATTTTCAACAAAGATGACAAAATATGTTGTACCGGTATAGCCTAAGTTAGTATCCGTTCTCAGTCATTAAAGCTATTTATACTTTTATCCAATTGATAATATTATTTAGTCAAAAAATTATGAGCTATACAGGTTAATCATTATAATAATCATATTACGGTATTCAAATTGTTGAAATAACTCTGGTTCATGTCCCATTTATTTAAAAATACTCTTCGGTTTTTGAAGACCATTTCAGTTAATTTCATTTTGAGGGCATTATTTGAGTTAATGAACTAGTAAAATAAAATTACTTATCTTGTTCTAAATGGATGATATCTAATTTATGACATTCAAACAAATTAAACGACATAATCGCATGGCCTTGAAAACTTGTTCCAAGCCATGCTATTCTTAATCTTGCTCTTAAAGCGTTCATTCCAATTTCATTTGATAGTATAAATTGATTGAATTCCATTGTATCGAGAATAATACAAATTTTCCTCGGTGCAAAGAAGATAAGTACAACAAAAACTTATCTTTCAAGAAGTTTCATTGTCAGAACAGGTAACTCGCCACCTAATAAATCATATATCTGCAAACTGTTTGCATTTGTTTGTAGATGATTAAAACTGTTCTGTGGCAGCTCGAAAAAACTAGCCACTTAATGAAAAAACTATTTGTTGTCAAATATTGTTGTAGATAATTGAGAAACAGAAATCTTTCAAATGTTTAAAACCATGATTAGGAAGATGATCTAATCAGACAAGATTACAGATAGAGTTTGGGCCTGTGAATAGTTGACATATTTTTCTAGCATAATGAAATAATAATTTGACAGAAATTTTAACACTGAATTTTTTATGTATTGAATAGATTAAATTTCTGCTATAAATTGCTTCTAGATATTCTAAAATTAAGGATACCCAATATGGTTTTAGTAAAGCTATCCACTGTGAGTCTTTCAAACTCTATTTTTAATCGAATCCTCTGTTTTCAAACTCTATTTTTAATCGAATCTCCTGGTTTCTATTGTTTAATAATTTAATTGATATGAATAATGTAAGTGGCATCACATAACATTCAACAAGAAATTTATAGTAGAATAGAATTATAGTAGGCTAGGTACCCAAACATCCAAGATGGATGATTCAAAAACGTTGAAATGTATAACGTTTTTATTTAATTACACATAATTTATTGTTGAGATGTACTGGAAACTATTTTGCGAATCATGTGTCAGTTGCCAAAAATCAACTATAAATAGCAAGTGGGTTATTGGTCCCCAAGTAATGTTTTGTGTGGAGCAACACTCTACAAATGAATGTGATTGTTATTACAGGCATCAACGGTATTAAATCATTCTCATAAATTCAAGTTGCCCTGTCAATTTGAATTATTGTTTCCTTTAGTTGAAAAATTATTGGTTAACAAGTCAAATAAAGGCCTGGTTATACGAAAGTGAGTTTACGAAAGTATAATGGTATAATGGAAATAAATGTGAGCAGCATTATTTCTTTCAATTAAACTCCTTGATTCATCGCCAAAAGTCTGTGCTTCAGTGGGTGGCATTAGTCGCACACAAATATAACTATATTGTGCAGGACTCAGCTGTATTGTATTACCGGTATTATCTACAATTGCGTTTTTTCTTAGTTTTCTGATAGACAAATTTTTCATATATTGATATTCGTATGTCTTATTGGTCCATAGATTGTTGACAATCTTTTTCATATTGACAAATTTTTTTCATATTTTTATCACACAGACAAATTTTTCATATATTGATATTCGTATTTATTATTGGTCCATAGATTGTTGAAAGAAGTTCCAGCTCGCTTTTCATGATGTATTTGCTCAATGCTATGGGGAACATGGTAGTATTACATTTCTAAGTGGGCTCCGAAAATCTATTTCCCAAACATACAACTGCAGATGAAATGCAAGTCCATTGTCCAAGTCTCTTTTCTCCTCTATGTACGAGTGTAAGATTCTATTTACAGAATTAAAATTGTATATACCTCATTAACTTTGGTATTCCACTAGAAATGTTCAAACAAAAAGAGACAATCATCAAATAGTTCTCATCACTATTTGACCGAACGCAGTGAGGTCTATGTTTTTTCACATTACTATTTAACTCTGATTATCTTTCGTCTGTCTGTATGTATGAATGTAACGCATTTACGGCCAAACGCGTTGATAGAATTCTATGGGATTTGGCAGGAATATTCCATTTTTAACTGCGGGTCGATGTATACACAAGGTTTTTTGAAATGTTGTATTTCAAGGATAATATGAAAGGAGAAGGAATTTCCTCCATACTCCGATATCACTCAATATGATTACTCTGAAGATAGGATTAATCAGACTATAGAATTATTCATAATCAATCAGCTGACAAGTGGATTATCCATTGCATGCATTACACAGATGTCTGGAGAAGCCGGTGAACAGGTGACACCAGATGAGGTCGACTGTTCACAGAACTACTAGTTATTAATGTGGTCATTACCTACATGAAATTGGAACTCTGGCTAAGGCTAGAGCCAGGGAGTTGGCAATATGGCTCGTATTACATTCAGTCACCAGTCTCAAGCACCAAGTGGGTCATCACCAGAGATCAATCATTGGCGGCCGAGTGTAAAGCAAACTGGGACACCAGTGAGACACCAGAATTGGCTGCCGGGCTGACAACCCGTCAGACACCAGCCTGGTCCCCAAATTTGTGGTGAGGTCTACGTTATAATGGCAGTATTTGATTAAAATTGGTGTTGCTATCCTTGTCTATCATTCGACAAAGAAGATATCGCTATCTTTTTTTAGCTTCGCAACTTTGCCAGACCGGTTTTTAACATGATGCAGAAGAAAGTATGATATGAAGAAGAATACGTTGAGATAAATTTGATTTTTCACTTCATAGTTGTATACTTTTGAGGTTATAAAAACTTAAATTTGAGTAAACGTGACAAGTTTTCAAAATCGTCCATTCATGCATTAAAAAAACTTGAATTCAAGGAAACTTGACTAATGTAAACCCTACTTAAGAGTTGAGAAGGATTTCCAAACAGGCCTTGCAAAATAAATTCTAATTCTGTTAGGTTAGTAATACAGAACTAGCAAAACAGAGAGGTTAATTTTATACATTATTGAACGAGCGTCAGCTAGTTCTCACCTTTGACTCAAGGCCATTCAGCTTTTTCCATAATTCTCACCAACTCTGTATAATTAAAAGTTGCGGATTTCAAAGATCAATACAACAGATCATAAGCGAGTTCTCCAACCCAGGCGTTTAAACCCAATTTTTTACTATTTTTTAGAGGCTGCTGCCTCTTATTAGTGTTAGCTCTTGTATGATACAGTATTTTATTTTAAGAACAAGGAAGACTACAGGCATTAAGCCCAAATCAGTCTTCACTACTATTTTAAATCAAATAGAGCATTCAACTAATATAATGATGTAAACCACAGCAATACCGTGCATGCAGTTCACATATGGTATAAATATAAGCACAGAAGTGCTTAGTTAGGTTATCTCAGTATATTGAAGAATGTTGTTCAAGATTTATATTTTATCATATAAGCTACTGATAACGTCAGTATAGTCATGGACTCACAAATTGATCCCTGGACCGATTCACCCCTTGATAGTATCAATACGCTACTATACACATAGTAAAACATTTTATCAACCAGTTGAGTTTTTTCCAGCTATTTATTGAGCCAAGAACCTAGCACGCCCTAATTTTATATTACTTTTAATATAATACTTTTATAATAATAAAAACACAGCAGTCAGGTGTGCGCAGTTGGCTTATTTCAACTTCCGCCCACCTCCGCACTGAACAAATAAGGATCTTCTTGTTAGTCCACATTTGTATAATTGTCATATCTAGTCAATTGATAAAAGATTAAAGGTCGATTAAATAAAGATTAAAATATAGTGACTAGTTACTCACATAAGATTATAAGGCTGATTCGAATCCTAGCATTCACTTGAAAATGACTTGGAATTAGCAATTGCTAGGTTTTATTCAATCGACCTAGGTCAACGAAAAAAAAATTGAACATTCCAATCGATTGAGTTGAGATTCAATGAGGAATGCATAAAAATCAGGAACTCAGATTTGTATGAGATTAATGAGAAGTGTATATATTGGAGAATAGTTATAAATTTACTGCAGTTGAATTTATCTGGATTAATTAAGGAATGAACGCTCAAGTGGACATCCAAGTTATATCGTGTGACCTGGCTCTCTCAGGTTGGGTGTCAGAGTTTTCAGATCTCACCTGATCAATTTCAGGGCATCTGATTTTTGACCTATTGACTGATTTAGGCAGCCGGGCCTGAAGGTTCAACATGTCCATGTGAAACATGGGAGAGGTCCGAGAAAAATATTAAAGTTGGTATAGATATGCTATTAAAAACGTTGGATGCAGAAGTTAAAGTATTTGTGATTATTTGATCATGACAAATAAAGTCCAAAGGTTTGTTATTTATTTATTCTTATAGCTAAGTTGTTTAACGAATTACCTACTGAGCTGCAGTCCTTGTCTGATATAAAAATTTTTATGAGTAAAGTCTATAAATTCCTGGTTTCACAAGTTTACTACAGTGTGAAGGATTTTAGTGATAGAAGGTAGTTTGTAGGTAGGCCTACTCTAGTCTTCCATGTGTGCTTTTTATTGTGTACTTATTATTGTTACTTATTAAGACCTGACGTTATTCAACTGTATATTATAAAGTGTACTGTGTTGAATAAAAAGATTATCTTATCTTATCTTATTCATTCATTTGTGGATACAATTACATATCATGTAGCCTAAAATATGATTGGGATAGAATAGGCTTGGCCCAAACCTATTCTATTCCCAAGTTTAGATAACATGACCAAAAAAATAATTTATATTTTTGATCTTGAAAGTTGAAGTTATCTCAGCAATAGAGGAGTTCATATTGTTGATGGCTAGGAGAAGTTTCACATTGTTGATGGCTGTGTTCTATTTCAGGATGAATCTGAAGACTCGAGTTCCGACTCAGACAAGAACGCAGCATCCGACTCGGATCAGAAGAGTGGCTCCGACTCGGACTCTGACCAGAAATCCGACGAGAAGTCGGACAACGAGAAGTCGGACAATGATAAGTCGGACAACGAGAAGTCGGACAATGAAAAGTCGGACAATTCCAACAAGAGTGCCGCAGCTAGTGGGGGCAGCAGCTCAGGCTCTGGATCAGACAGGTAAGTTATCCATACTAATATTAAACACTGTTCAATGTAGTACAATTTTGAACTGGAAAGTTAAACTGTCGGTCCCGGATGAAGCTTGACAGTCGTAAGGACCACTGACGGCTTAAATTATATATCCAGGCGAGGTGGGACCTACCAGCAAGGGACTCCTCACCAGCAAAAGACATACGAATTTACTATTTACTTTTTGAATTGGAAATTTCATAAAGGGAAGAACTACAAGACTTAACCTAGTCAGGACTATGTTTAACCTTATCTAAATTTTGGAGAGGAATAGCACTAGGTTACCTTATTTTTCTTCTACCTATCATTTTGATGATGTACTTATTGTATGAATGAATAGAGAATGAAGTAAGCTTACATATCTATTTCAAAATAAAGTATCACTAATAAGCATTTAGAATTCATGCTTCATCCTGAACTACAAAGTAGGACCTCCTATACCAGTTACCGATTAATATGGAGAAGGATGGGCGGATTTCAAGAATAAATTGAACAGATATTTAATTTTTATCTTGACACTATTTATATTGTATAAATGCAATGATAGATAAATAACTATTTGATTTGATACCTCCTATAAATATGAGGTCATAAAATTATTCATAAGCTTATGATTCATAAGCTTATGCAGAACTTGTAGTTATTTAAATTACTAGAAACCGAGTTACAGGGTTCTCATTGAATAAGTATTGATTATTTATCAATACTTTTATTTTAAAACTTTCAAGGATCCAAATTTTTAGGTCACCACTACTTCTCATCTGGGTAGAAAATCAGTTGCTGCTTGAGTGTAATGTGTGTGTTGCAATAAGAGTGAAATCATTTTTATTGTATTTATTCTTCAATATTAATTATCTTTGTTAACAAATTAATTGAAAAGTGAAACAAAGAAAACTAAAATCTTCCTGGTAATAAAATTCCATTTTCGCAAACTATAGAAATAATAAAAGGCAAAATTCACTGAAACTAAACATATTTTAAATTAGAATGGAAATCAGTAGATTAATTTATAATTTCTATATGAAATAAATTTAACAATAAATTATATGAATGATTTTTATTATTTAAATTTGAGAGGTAAAGAAAACTACAAAGTTCCTGGTAATTTAATTTAATTTTCTCAAACTATAGAAATCATGAAAGCAAAATGCACTGAAACAAAATATATTTCACAATTAAAATGAAAATCAGATAAATAGAATACTCGTAAATCAATTTATTATATCTATTAAACAGGATACTTTATATCATGGATAGAACACATTATAATTCTGATACAGTATGAATAAACTGGTGATAGATTAGGCTAGATGTTAGATGAATATGCACTTTTCTTTATAGGGTTACTGCAATTGATAGAACGTAATTAAAATTCTCAAGTATCCTTTTGATCTGTTTTATTTATTCACCATGGTAAATCAATATGCTTTATTTATTTCAAGTGGTAAAATGGCTATTAATAGTCGAAACATGTCTTGGCGAATGAATAAAACATATCAAAAGGATACTTGAGGATTTTTATTTCACTCTATGTTTGATGCATCATATTATGTCGATTGAAGGGTTTGACTCTGTTTAATTCTTCAGTGCATTCGAAGAATATAATATACTTCAATCAATAATGACCGGGTGGGAGGCAAAATCCGACAGTCGAAAGAAGTTTGCTATAATTTAGGCTCAGCATCAGAATGTTTATTCATATGGAATATTATTTTAAAATTTCAATTCAGAAATCTGAATCTGCATGTATCAGTACAAAAATATACTGTATTTGAAACTCGAATCATGATTTACCTTTTACAGTGATTCCGGCTCGAGCTCGAATAGCTCAAAATCTTCAGGAAGTGAAAAATCCAAATCTACGCCTAACTCTTCTGGTGCTAAGAATAAAAGTGATCTGAAGCAAGTAAGTTTCTATCAAAGTTTGGTTTTGATTATACTGTAACCCTTTTTGATTTATAGCCTAGTTTACTTTTCTTTATATTTGTTAATTTTTATTAGTTTTAGAGTTATACTAAATACATTCAATTATGGATGGAAATTACTGAGATATTGCAATTATTCAAATGCTAATGAATTAATTATTATTATTATTAAATGAAAATCAAAATTAGATGCTGTAATTCACCCCAAAGACTTTTGCCACTGCAAATATTGACAACAGGGTAAACAGCTAGATGGAATTTCGTTGAGCGCAACTATTCAAAAATTATTTGTCAGCCCGGAATCGAACCCAGTACCTCCCAAATGCCGGTCAAATCCAGAGATTGTCATTTTGGTGTAAGGGTAAGCATTCCTGACCGGCAATCGGGTGGTACTGGGTTTGATTCCCGGGCTGACAAATAATTTTTGAATAGTAGCGCTCATCGAAATTCCATCTAGCTGTTTACCCTGTTGTCAATATTTGCAGTAGCAGAAGTCTCCGGGGTGAATTACAGCATTTAATTTGGATTTTCGTTTAATAATAATAATTACATTCGATTATCATTACTATAGAAAACAATAATTTGTTATTCAAAACCTTCCAGTACTTCCTATTATTCAGTGAACCTCGATATAGTACACCCAGTCATAGTACATTCCACGTTATATTCGATTTTATCTTCAGCCATTTAAAACGTTCATATACATATAGCTTTCAGCCTTGATATAGTACACCCCGATTTAATACAGACCTCTTAACCTTTTAATAGTACATTTTTTGAGCTGTTCACTGTATTGAAGATTCACCTCCTTATAAAACGTCTTGAACCTTTAATTAAGCTGTATGAATTCTTCAATTATATAGAATTTAAATCATATCTACTTTTATTAATGTACATACAAATAACTGAATAAGGAGATTTATTTAAACGTGTGGCTGGTCCTCTTCCGACCTCTCCAGTACTCTTTACCGGTATTAACCAATATTCTTTTATTTAGTGTTGGGAGAAAAATCCAGATGTTTATGGAATCAGAAGATCAGGAAGGTCTCGCAAAGAGCCGGAAAGACTGAATGCCCTGGAAAGTGATTCAAGCGATAGGAGCAAGAAGAAATCTAATAAAACTAAAGAGTAAGTAACATTTATACAATTAATTTCATATAAAAACTTTCAGTACCCTTCTATTAAAAAATTCAAAATATTTTAACGACTAGTTTCGACCATAGGTTATTTTCAAGTTAAAATGAAATTGAAAAATAATTGACAGCTCGAATGAATTTTTCAATTATGAAAAATTTTTCAATTTCATTTTCACTTGAAAATGACCTATGGTCGAAACTAGTCGTTATTTAATATTTTTAAGTTTTTAATAAAAGGGTACTAAACGTTTTTATATGGTTTTTATTTGAATCAAGTAGCCCATAAGCGAAGTGATTTTATAATTAATTTCATCTTTGTCAAATTAATAGGAATTATATTACTAGCGTCTACATAACCAGCATCTTTTTATAGTTTCATAATGTAATGGATGGGTCAATTTATTCCCATTTAATTATTGAGAGCTAACAGTTGAATCATGATTAATCGTTAAATGTTAACACTTTCCTACTGAGACTTGACGTTGTAAACGGCTCAACTTTCCACTCGTCTCAGTACCGTAACTCATGAACTGGTCAAAATAGGCATTTGATCTCGACAAACTGAGATCTTAACAAACTTTTCCCTATTTTGGACTTTTAAGATGTTATCTAAATTTGGGAGAGAAATAGTAGGCCTACAAGGAGTATCCTTAGTTTTTCTCCCCCAATCAGTGCTTCTTTGTGAAAAATATGAATAAATACATACATAAATACTTTCGAACAGATTCAAATGTGATGTTACGAACGTTTTGTGCATTTTATATTGTGGGAAAGAAAAATGAATTCATTTGATTTATTATCCCGCCACTTTTGAAGAAGCGTATTCAAGCTGGATTTCCACACAACAGTGAAAGTGAAAATATAATCCCCACGAGTTCTAATTGCACTATTCCCATTCAGCTTGAGTTTAAATAATCCTATAAGAACTTATGGGAACTAGGATGTGATCACATTGAATGTTTATATATGCAAGTGCAAGCTTGGATGCAAGCTTGGTTATGCATGACCAAGCGCGCAGAAGAGAAACAAAATCTGGAAAGAGCAATAGGAACATTCATACTAGAATCGTGCACTTGCTGGTTGCGTTCAGTGTGAGCAGCTATAGCTACAAGCAAGTCACAATGTGTTCTAATAGCATTTTCCAGATTTTGTTTTTGGCTCATGAATGTTCACTTGCACATACACGCATTTAATCTGATTACCCTTATTTTCTCATTGTCACTGTTGTTTGGGAATCCACCTTTAATCATAATTAATAGTTTATTAAATCACAAATGATGTAGAATAGAATTTTATTAGTCATCCAATATTTACAAAAAATACATCGACTTCGTCAAAATACATCTTTTTTAAATCACTATTATTCATTAGTCAGTCTTAAAAATACAAAAATAAAATTAACAAGTAATGTAAAGCATAGATCACAAGCTACTCATTATATCATAAGAGAAATGGTACCCAGTTTATAGAAAAGAAATAATTTACTGTGTACAAACATTCATTAACTAATACATATTTAATTTTATTTTTAAATTGAGTGAATGCTAGTAAATTTAATTTGTCTGGTGTGGAGTTATATAATTTTATTGACATAAAGTGCCAGTTTCTCTGAGATTTGGAATTTTAATTCTATGTCTATTTCGTGTATTTGAATTATGGTGTTGGTTTGTATCATATTTATCCAAATTTTTTGTACATAACATAAAATATTAAAAACATACAGTGATGGCAATGTCAGCAATCCAAGTTCTATGAAATGTGGTCTACAATGAGCATTGAAAGGCAAATTACGTATGATTCTAATAGCCTTCTTCTGAAGGACAAAGATTGAATTGGCTTTAACACTATTAGCCCAAAGCATAATTCCATATGATAGGAGACTCTGAATGTGTGCATAATATATATTCATCAGCACAGGCCTATCAACAGTTACACATAGTCTGCGAAGCATATACAGGCCTTTGGAGAATTTAACTGACAAAAAATCAATGTGCGCCTCCCATGACAGACATGAATCAATCATAACACCTAAAAACTTTAGTGGTGTAGCATCCTTCTGCTTTCTGAAATTGAAAATTATATCAGAGGTTTTGTCATCATTAAGAGACAGATTATTAGCTGCACACCAGTCGTTTAGAATAAAATAACTATGGTTTCGTTCTCTTTCAAGATCAATCTCGGATGGGCAATTAATTTTTAAGCCAAAGTCATCAGCGAAAAGGTAACCATCCAGACGGTTTCCATCAATTTCAATTGGCAAATCATTTATATAGATATTGAAGAGAATAGGGCCTAAAATAGAGCCCTGAGGCACGCCAAACTCTACCAATCTGCCATTTGACAAAACCCCATCCTTGTATACAAACTGATTCCTGTCAGTCAAATATGATAAAACAAGTCGCACTGCGCCTGGTGTAAAGCTATAGAAACCCAGTTTATCTCCCAATATGTGTTGCTGAACTGTGTCGAAAGCTTTGGAAAAATCGTATGACCTCAGACCCACAGAATCACCCGACTCCATGTTGCTTATAACCCCACTAACAACACCAACAATAGGATCATTTGTGCTTCTACCAGCCCTGAAACCAAATTGCTTACGTGTGAATATATTGTTGGACTCAAAATAAGATGACATCTGTTCATGAATCAAAGTCTCAAAAACCTTGGAGAAAACAGGTACAATAGCAGTTGGTCTGAAGTTACTTTTCTCCTTTCTAGAACCCTTTTTATGTATAGGCAAAACTTTTACAATTTTCAACTTTTCAGGATACATACAACCATCAATAATACAATCATTAAATAAAAAAGCCAGTACCTCACTTATTTTTTCAGCTGCTATTTTCAGAATCGAAGCATTAAGTCCATAAATATCCATACACTTACTATTACTTAAACCTAAAATTGTCACTGTCACTGTTGTATGGGAATCCACCGTTAATAATAATTAATAGTCTATTAAATCACAAATGATGTGTATTATAAGAGAACAGGAGCACAAGCATTTAACATACATTTTTAATTGATGTGTTATAATTGAATTAGGAAATGGAATTCGGATTCGGAATCGGAGGACTACGACAGTTCGACAGACAAGGAGATCGCGCCGAAGAGCAAGCCGCCGGGTGGCAGACGGCCGCAGGCGCGCGCATCCACAAAACAGACGCGCCGCGTGCAGCGCAAACCCCCCAAACAGCGAACCAGCAGTCGGTTCTCAGACTCGTCAGAATCCAGCTATGAGAGTGACGATGATAACGATAAAAGGTAATGGGATTTTCATGTAAGTAAGACACGTTTATCGGTTTCTACTCTACTATAATTTTTACAAAAACATTGCTCCAAACTAATCCATCCTAATCTACTTCTACCGTAACCTTGGCCCTGTTGCATGATAAAATACAAATTAATAGTTGAAGGCCCAGTTGCACAAAAGTCTGTTAACTTTAAATTCCACGAGAACCAATCAGAGAGGGCTTTTTGACAAGAGGGCTTCTCTGATTGGTTCAGGTGGCATTTAATAACGATTAAATATTAACAGGCCTTTCTGCAACCGGGCCTAATAGTTTGATACTTTGAGGACATCCTATACACTATAGGAGGTCCTGATACTTTCCTATTCTAATAACCAGCGAACTACTGGTATTATCATAGTAAGGTCCACGTAATAATGGCAGTGAAGAAAGATAGGAAGACAGCGTTGCCGATTGCCTTCTGCCTTCTAAAGAGGATATCTGATGTGATATCAACTGTTAATTCTTGTTTAAAATATTCAATTATATTTTATTCGTCAAGAAAATATATTTTCCAATGATTTAGTAATATTTTTTTATAATAAAGAAAAAAATTGTCCTCAAAAGTGCGAAGAATTAAAAAATGCTTATAAAGATGAGCGTTCAACTCATTGCTGCGATGTAAACTCCGGTCAGGGTTCGCAAAGTCGATTACAGCCAATAACGTCATATTTTGCTTACTATTCGCTATGGTCTTGCTTTATTATTTTTTTAAAAGTATATTTGTACTAGCCTACATAATATTGAATACGGAAAACATTGAAATTATTGTAGAATATTTTTAATTTGTTTATCAATACAAGTTACTATTCAGTTTATTTTTTGTCTATTCTAGGACATTATCCGATTTTAACATTTCAAGTACTATTAAATTGATATTTGTTACATCAAATTGAACCTTATCAGAACTAAAAATAAAAATCACATGTTGTGAGTAAACAATTTTGAAAAAGGGGACTTAGGCCTAGATTTTTATTTTTAGTTCTATTTAAGAGTAGCCCGAACGAAAAAAGATAATTTTATGGTGAACCTTATTATTATGTTGAATTATTATATTTCTGTAAAATGTTCTGCGTTTCTATGTGTTTTTTATGTATTTTTTTTTCAATGATAAGATACTTGCTTCTGTCATTGTACTATTCTTTGGTCGAATAAAATCTTTTTCATTTCATTTCATTTGTGTCTATTCTAGATCGAAGTCACGTAGAGGTAACGCTCCCGTTGTCAGCTACAGAGAAAAGTCAGAGAGTGAATACTCGGATGTGAAAGAGGAAGAGGATGAGAACGAAACGTGGCAGGACATTGCGGTTCCAGCCGAGGTGGATAACTCTGAAACTATTGAAAAAGTTTTAGCTCAGCGACGTGGCAAGAAAGGAGGTAAGCAATAGCTAATTGACTATTGTCTCACACAAATTTTTCAATGCTTCAAGTTTGAAATGATGGAATATCGATTCGCATTGTAGCTTGGAACAGGATTTCAAAAATTGTAATTTGTCACAATCCAATACTTGATAGCCTCATATTAAGAAGTTAGTTGTATTGAAGAATAACTAAATAACCACCTGATAGAAATAATACCTACACACTTAAACATCCTAGCATCATTATAAGCTAAATACTATCCAGTTTATATAGTTGAAAACAATGGCTATAGGCTTGTAAACACACGAAACAATTATAGACAAAATTAGAACACTATAAATGTTCAAAACTCAATTAAAAACATTAAAAAATTCAATTAAACAGAAAAAATTCAGAGAGCACAAAACACTTTTCATAGCCGCCACCATTTTTAGAGAGGAAGAAGCACAAAGTACAGAGCAAAGAACCATACCTCAAAATCAGTGATGACTTCATGAACACGTCACCAAAAAATTATAAATTACAAGTTTAGAATTTAGATTTTACATTTGTTCTCAATAAAA
Source organism: Nilaparvata lugens (assembly GCF_014356525.2). Lineage (NCBI taxonomy): Eukaryota > Metazoa > Arthropoda > Insecta > Hemiptera > Delphacidae > Nilaparvata > Nilaparvata lugens. The sequence goes on from NC_052505.1 coordinate 88,107,639, forward strand.
CTTTATTTCGAAACTGTTATTTTAAATTTATATATCCTCTATATGATCTGTTAATTCTGTTAACTCTGTTTACTCTGTTTCGGTGATACCATGGAATATGCAACACAATTATTTACGATAAATTCTCAGTCAAAAAGTTGTCCGCATACGATTACTCTGATATTTACTATCAAGTTTTATAGATCTCGAATTGAAGATTCGATTTTAATCGAGAAAAAATGTAATATTACAGTGTAGATCTTTATTTAATATATTTGACGTTTCCATTTGTGCATCATAGGAATAAAACTCTATTCTGTTGTATTCTGTTCATTGAATTCATCTTGTTTTCGGGCTACATATTCAATAAAAATCTGTTATTCGAAAGCTAGTATTTTATTATTGAAGAATATGTTCTATTAGTTGTTGTCTACTCCATCAACTATCTTTTTCTATCTTTTTCTGTTATTCGAAAGCTAGTATTTTATTATTGAAGAATATGCTCTATTAGTCTACTCCATCAACTATCTTTTTCCAGATTCGTATTTAGAAATCTACTTCCAGTTATATTTTTTAGTTGAAATCGAAATACATGTATAGTCAAACTATAAGGTATTGTAGTGGCATATTTCAAAAGCATTGAGAGTGAACTTTATAGGCTAACCTTTTACTAGGTATCAGCAAAGAGAAACAATAGCGTAAGTAGATATCCCATGGTATAGGGAGTTTATGTCGTAAATTTTACTGTTATCTCAAGCCTATTGCTGTCGATTATTGTCGATTTTCACTGCTTTGTTGGGGTGAGAGTGTATGAACGGCACAATATGAGAGACTAACAGGGTCACACAGCTTCAAGGGAAAGAACTACGTGGACTATCGGCTTGGGATAACAGTAAAAGTTACGACATAAACTCCCTATACCATGGGATATCTACTTACGCTATTGTTTCTCTATGGTATCAGTAATCAGATTTATTATTTACTTGTACTGGATTTGTTTTATTGTCATTTACTCGAGCAAGTTCCGCAAGTTTTAAAATTATTATGTATCTCTTTTAAAAGTTGATAAATTATGTATTTTATTTTTCTAGTGGTTGGCAATATAACTACAATGTACGCGATGGAAGAAAATGGTGATCCGAATGCTGATTGTGATGAAACTGACATTGATAACACGGAAGTTCAGTACCTAATCAAATGGAAGAACTGGTCCAACATCCACAACACTTGGGAGTCTGAAAAGTCACTCAAAGATCAAAAGGTTATTTCTTTAGTTTCTTTAAAACATGTGTTATAGGATCCAAGTCCCAAAACCCATGTGCTCATGTAGACGATTACTTATAGGATCGTTGAAGGAACTTTGTAGTTCCAAAACCAATGTGATCATGAAGACTGTAAAATCTTGTTTCCTACATTGATGATGATTATTATTAATTCGATAAAAATAGTTCGTTCCTGTACAGAAAACGCTCTAATAATCCACTTTTTATCAAAAAATATCGGGGCGCCGAGCTTTGCTCGTTATTTATTTATTGATAAACAGAACACAATAATTCTTTAAAATGATTGGGGAAGGACTAACAGGCACAGCCCAAAACTGTTTCTTCCCCGAATTTCGATTTATGCACTATAAATAGTCTAAAAAGTAGGTTATGGAACATACTTTTGAATTCCAATTTTCAGTCCAAATATTTGAAAACAGGAAAGTTCCAATTTAGATTGTTTACGAACTAAATTGAATAACAAAATAACACTCTCTAATCACTTGAAACTGTAAAATAATGATTTAACTTTGAAAATTATGATATAGGCCTACTCTAATTTAGAATGATATACTATGTCATGTCAACAAATCAGATTATTTTGATCAAGTCGATTAAGATTTCTAGTTAATATTTCTCGTGAGATAAGCTGATTGTTTCAACAGCTGAACATAATTCTGTCTCTGTGCCTGTGTGTCTTCCGCTATCAACAGACGACGAAATTGTCATGTGTTTTACCAAGGATGAATAGTTATTATCCTTTTCATGTCCTTCAGCGAGTTTTCCCAGGGATGAGACCTAGTGCAATCGAATGTTTATACCAAAAACCTACTATTTTTCAAATTTCGTGAAAATCGTTGGAGCCGTTTTCGAGATCCGTTGGACATAAATAAATTTATAACCATATAAATATATACAGAAATTGCTCGCTTAATAATAGTATGATATAATGATTAATGACTTATGATACAATATTTGAATTGGAATATTACTTAAGGGTGTGAAGAATTTATTCTAGTTGTTCATCAATTACAAATTTAGTGGAATTTGTATTAAATGATTATGCAAAGATTTTTGTGCACCATTTGAGATAACAACAAATAGGTACAATAGATGATGAGATATCACAAATTAAATACATAACTTGGAACAATAAAACTTGAAACATTTTTCAAATTTTATTTATTCAAGTAAGTTACAATACATTCTGGTTCATACACGAATCTACAATAAATTACAGTACAACAGCCAATTATGCAACAAATTTCACATGTTATGAAAACTTATTATTACAATGAGATTGAATGCAACATTAGAATATTGGTAATATAGTATTGTAATATAACTACATAAATCAGCGGTGTTTCAACAATGAATAAATGATAATTTCAATGAATAAATATACACCCACTATATATTATATGTGTTGGATACATATTTCAATGAAATTATCTTTTCCTCCACCTACTGTCTAAAGTACTTACTTTACTCCCTGAAACCTACTACTAAAGTGTCACTTTTTCGCTCTCGGTAGTAAAAAACAGAAAAACTCCCTAGGGAGTAAAAGTGACTCCATTTAAATAACATGGGTCAGCATCTCTATTTTGAAACTTACATTATAATAGGTTATAAGGTCTAAGCTCAGATGAGAAAGCATAATAGAGGTGTCTGTCATGAGTCAACTGAATTCAATACCACAACCACAAATTTGATTAACTCATGAAATATATTGTTTGTATGATAATATTATATTCTTAATATTAGTAGACGATAAAAATTTATACAATTTTTAAAATATTTTATTCTATTCAAAATACCAGCCAACAAATATTTTTGATCTGCAATTCAAATCTGAACCGCGTGATCTGGAGTCAGCCATTTTTGGTAGCTGCTCAGCTGATATAATTGTTACAACTTTTGCCGATAGATTGCGCAATCGGCAGTGCCAATCAGACGACCGGTTTTTAGGTTTTAGATTTAGGTTATGTTGTTGGGAATCATTGTCACCAATACGTAACTTATTAGAATGATTTTATTTGCAGTTTCTATAAAAAAATGTAGATGGAGGAAAAATGTTGTGTACATCACGAGCGAAAAATACTTTTCTCCCTCAGGAAAATTGCTGCCCCGGCTTCGCCTCGGGCTTCAAACTTTTTCCCACAGGGAGAAAAAGTCGTACTTTTCACTCTAGATATACAAATAACTATTAAATTTTCTCATAAACATCTCATATATAGAAGAAGTAATTGCATTTGATCCAGGTGTTGATATCCTGTTTAAGTTTTTTAGTTATTCTCGCATACTGTTCGAGGAGTGTATTAATGATTTTACTGCTTATAAGTTGTCTTCTGATGGTTTCTGTGTTTGTATTGTAAATGAAATATTTATTTGCTTTAGGTTTGTAGCTTTCTCTTCAATTATTATTTAAATACAGACTTTAAATGTCTCTGCTCTCCTGATTTCACAGGTGAAAGGACTGAAAAAACTAGAGAATTTTGTAAAAAGAGAAGAAGAGATAAGATTCTGGAAACAGCATACCACGCCGGAAGATATTGAATATTTTGAATGTCAACTGGAGCTACAACAGGAACTTATGAAGAGCTACAATCGTGTAGAGAGGATCATATGTAAGTTACTTATTCAATATTTCACTATCGTTTTCAGTCCGTTCCAGTTTTTTAGTATTGAGTATCAACGGTGAAGTATCTTATAATCCCGTTTTTATGTTTTCAGCGTATAGGGAAGATCCAAACGAATATTTTATCAAATGGGAATCGCTGCCCTATTCGGATGCGACCTGGGAAGACGCAGCTCTAATCGAGAAAAAATGGCCAAAGAAAATTAAAGAATTCAGGGATCGAGAAGACTCGAAAAGGACGCCTTCTAAACATTGTAAAGCTCTAAAGTATCGTCCTAAATTAGTGAAAATCGTTGATCAGCCTGATTATATGGGTGGAGATCAAGTAAGTAACTCAAGTATAGAGAAGATATTCTTGCTAAATTACTTGCACCTATATGCTAGCAGGCAATTATTGACAAATACTACATTCGTTAGCATAATAAGTCCATGAAAATGTTTTGTCATGTGGAAGGCAGTTTTTACACATTTTCTGTTTGAATGGTTTTTTCCCAAGTTTTCGTTGGAATGAGGTCTTGTCAACTTTTCTTACAGATGGACCGGATGATCAGTAGGAAAAACTACAGTTACTATTATTTATTTAGCGTATGGCAGATACACAACACATATAAAGCTTATGAGTCTCAAATGTCTTCATATACCCTATATTTTTTCAATTTCTTCAAGATGCTGTGTAGTTTTTGGTCAGGAGAACATAAGTTTGTCTGACCGCCATGATATGCTAGTCCATTTAGCGTTACCCAATGTGCACTATGGAGGCGAATTAGCGTTACACATATTTTAAAAAAACACTGATTGCTATATAATATAAATCACTATGTAATTTCAATTTATTTTGTTCAAATGTATTAATTTATCATGAACATGATATAGCATATTCAGATTAACTTGAGAAAAACTGAGGTTTTCACTTATATTATCTGTAATCATTAATAAATAGTCGGTAAGTTTTCAGGTTCCGGTACAATACCTTTATTAATACTCGTAATTATCCAACCAACATTCACTTTTCCAAGTGAAACAATGCTCCAAACAATGCTTTGAAATAAAAAAGGTTTAGTAGAGATAGAAAAAATATTTCAGAGAATATGTTTTTACCTAGTGAACGTGATCGATTTTATTTATAATTTCTTATAAACCCTCTTATAAAATTCAAACAGATGGAATCTTAATTGCGGCGGCAGAATAAATATTCCCGCATTCGAGGCATGTTATATGCCACTTGAGCTGTGCTCAGATTCGTGGCTTTACGTAACAAATAATAATAATAATAATAGTCCCAATGGTCAAACTGCCTTTATATAGTAACTGTAGAAGAAACTAGCATTATCTGAAAGGGCAACTTGAACCTTTTTATAAATGAAGGGTAAATTATGCAAGATATTGATTTGCTTACACACCTCAACTTGAAATATTTTTTATTTTAACCGATTATGATTTATATTGTTTGTAAATTTTGTAGATATCATTATTATACTATTGAACTCAACTATCAATTTCATTCTCATAAAAATGTTTTGTTTCAGGTTTTAGTTTTAAGAGACTACCAAATTAGTGGAGTCAATTGGCTTGTCCATTCGTGGTGTAAGGAAAACTCTGTGATTCTTGCCGATGAAATGGGTCTTGGAAAAACCATTCAGGTATTTGTTTGTTCATTCTTTCATTTGTTTTTAAATATAGTGAAATACTCGTATAAAATTCATGCTGAATGTCAAAATTTAAATGTACCTGCTAAGTGAGACTGTGGATGTATCATATTTGTAGTTAATAATGTGGTAATTCTAGAAAAGAGACACTTAGCATTAAAAAAATGGCATTGCTTAATAGGAGGAAATAGGTTGTGATAGTTCACAAAGTTGGCGGCTAGGTCGTGGGTTCGATTCACGCCAAACTATGGTTGTTTTATCATCTAATCAACTCATCTCATTGCCCAAGCACGAAAGCGTGGGTGGGCATCATCCAGGAAATTAAGACATGATTCAGATTATAATGTCTTTCTTTTTAGAACTTCTATAGAGATGTATTATCTTATATATATTGAAGCACAATAAAAGTTATCAATTATTTACCTTTTATTGTGTTTCAATACTTTCAGTAGACCTGGAAAGAAAAGCAAATACTTGTATTTCTTGTATATAGATAAATTAACTGCAGATGGAAATAACATTTAATTGGGATTTCCGTTTAATAATCATTATTCATTAATTAGCATTTGAATAAAACTGTTATGTTACAAGCAATGTGAACGATAAATTGAATTTGAATTCCAGTATAAAGAATTACAACGAAAATAGTAATTTTGTAGAGCATTTCTTTATATTTACCTGATGGAATGTATGTTTTGTGTTGCAGACTATTTGCATGCTGTACTACCTCTTCCATACATATCAGATGTATGGTCCGTACTTGGTCGTAGTCCCTCTATCAACTATGACCTCGTGGCAGAGAGAATTCTCTCTGTGGGCACCAGAAATGAATATTGTTACATACATCGGCGATGTAACGTCTAGGAATATTGTAAGTCTCATTTCGTTATCGAATTGTTCCTACAGTTTTTACATTGAAAAATAAATACAATTCTACTCACTGCGCATGCACATGTTAATGCTTGTCAGCATTATACTCATGTAAGAGCTTCGAAGTTTGACTTCATGGCTATTGTATTTGAAGTTTACTCTGGAGTTTAACAAAGATTGATACCGAAACCGGTATCTCGTTTTCTAATAAGTCTGTGGTTGAACAACATTTAGGACCGGTTTCCGAGCTCGGGATTTAGGTAAGTTCTAGACTTTAAACAGCTGGAGTCAGAAAATTGGCTTTCCAAAACGGGGCGTAGTCGCAGCAAAATAAATCTTTATTTTCTCATTTCTATAATTGGAAACGTTTTCCTTGACGAAATGAAGCATTCCTAAATAATTCACAATAGCTGAAACTTTACAATATTTTCTCTTTATTTTATTTTGTGTTCAATTTTCTAGCTTTTCGAAATTTAATTTAAACGTGTACTGCGACTACGCCCCGTTTCGGAAATCCAATTTTCTGAATCCAGCTGTTTAAAGTCTAAATTAGCTAAATCCCGAGCTCGGAAACCGGCCCTTAGCATTTTTATTAATTATGGTTATGGATAACCATCACAATATCACCTTCACAACTACTCAGAAAGCTATTGTATTTTGTTCACAAGTCTAGTGAGAAATTGTGAAATCTGCAAGATAAAATGGATGAATTTAATACATTCTATATAGGTATTTTAAAGCTTTTTATTTGATTCTTTTCCAGATAAGAGATCATGAATGGACATTTTCGGGCTCGCATCGCTTGAAACTGAATGCAGTATTAACAACGTACGAGATTGTTCTGAAGGACAAAGCATTCCTTGGTAGCTTGAGTTGGGCTGTGTTGATGGTCGACGAAGCTCATCGATTGAAGAATGACGACTCTCTTCTCTACAAAACCCTGAAAGAATTCGACACCAACCACAGGCTACTAATTACCGGTACACCTCTGCAGAACAGCCTGAAGGAGCTGTGGGCGCTTCTGCATTTCATAATGCCGGGCAAATTCGAATCGTGGGAGATTTTCGAACAAGAACACGACGACACTGAAAGCAAGGGCTACGCGCGGCTGCACAAACAGCTGGAGCCTTACATTCTGCGGCGAGTGAAGAAGGACGTGGAAAAATCGCTGCCCGCCAAGGTCGAACAAATTCTTAGAGTAGAAATGACGTCACTTCAGAAGCAGTACTATAAATGGATTCTGACGAAAAACTACAACGCACTGAGGAAAGGCGTCAAAGGATCGCCGTCGACGTTTCTCAACATCGTCATTGAACTGAAGAAGTGCTGCAACCATGCTCTCCTAACGAAGCCCATGGAGAATGAGCAGGGCCATATGCCTGATGATCAAATTCAGGTATTAACATCATTCATTAAACTGTATTCAAAATTCATTGGACACATTTTGCAAAGCAAAAAGCCGCTAGCTTTATCTGTTTTAGAAATCACAATACAAATTGTCAATCACTTTTTATCAAAGTGGTTGGAGTGGATAAAAAGTGTTTGACAATATTTCCAATTGTGTTTTTCATAAGGGTAAAATACCACATCAGACACAACACAACTGTAATGTTATCTGGTTTCTTTGGAACCCATACTGCCTGAATATCACGCATGGCTTCCTTATCTTGTGAGAACCTCTGTAAAGCAGAGAGCTCGTGCCTAGTGTATTTAGAATAAATGTTCATTTTTCAAAATGAAAATAGAACTTGCACCTCTAACTTTTGTTTGGTATTAACCTTAGGCTGTGTACATTTTTTCAGTTTCAAGCTCACCGCTGCTGTTATTAGTTTCGCAAAAGTAATTGCTATTATAAGGATTGAATAGTAAATTGAAATTGATAAATTATTTATCAATTTTTGAGAAAACATAACAACAGGTCAACGTAACTTACTGAGCGCGAGGTCCACTGTTCACAGAGCTACTAGTATAATCTTTGTAATTTCTATGTTACTGAGGATTACAGTTAGTAGAAAGCCATCTGTGTTTTTTATTTAAAATTGTTATAGATTTGATGGTTGGCACAAAGCAGGTTTCTAACCTTAGGCAACCCAATTATTCTTCGTAAAGTAGTTATGTAATATTTTATTATATAAATTTCATTCTGTGTATTACTGTGTCATATGTTGTATTGAAATATTATTATTACACCGGTATCTCGTTTTTTAATAAATCTGTGGTTAGACGACATCTAGCGTTTTTATTAATTATGGATAACTACCACAATATCACCTTCACAAGTACTCAGAAAGCTATTGTATTTTGTACTATGGTTACAAGTCTAGTGAGAAATTGTGAAATCTGCAAGATAAAATGGATGAATTTAATACATTCTATATAGGTATTTTAAAGTTTTTTATTTGATTTTTTTCCAGATAAGAGATCATGAATGGACATTTTCGGGCTCGCATCGCTTGAAACTGAATGCAGTATTAACAACGTACGAGATTGTTCTGAAGGACAAAGCATTCCTTGGTAGCCTGAGTTGGGCTGTGTTGATGGTCGACGAAGCTCATCGATTGAAGAATGACGACTCTCTTCTCTACAAAACTCTGAAAGAATTCGACACCAACCACAGGCTACTAATTACCGGTACACCTCTGCAGAACAGCCTGAAAGAGCTGTGGGCTCTTCTGCATTTCATAATGCCGGGCAAATTCGAATCGTGGGAGATTTTTGAACAAGAACACGACGATACTGAAAGCAAGGGCTACGCGCGGCTGCACAAACAGCTGGAGCCCTACATTCTGCGGCGAGTGAAGAAGGACGTGGAAAAATCGCTGCCCGCCAAGGTCGAACAAATTCTTAGAGTAGAAATGACGTCACTTCAGAAGCAGTACTACAAATGGATTCTGACGAAAAACTACAACGCACTGAGGAAAGGCGTGAAAGGATCGCCGTCGACGTTTCTCAACATCGTCATTGAACTGAAGAAGTGCTGCAACCATGCTCTCCTAACGAAGCCCATGGAGAATGAGCAGGGCCATATGCCTGATGATCAAATTCAGGTAATGACATCTATATAATAAGAGATAGTGGTTGTGTTTGTTTGTTTGTTTGTTCGCATCAAAACATGTCAACTTGTTGATTGCATACCGGAAAAACGGGAGTGATTTAGATCTCTTAATTTTGCACACAGATTCAAGAGATAAGAGAGAGTAGGGTTGTGTTTGTTCGTTTGTTCGCATCAAAACATGTCAACTTGTTGATTGCATACCGGAAAAACGGGAGTGATTTAGATCTCTGTTTTTGCACATAGGTTCCAAAAATATCAATTTCCTGCACCTTGAAGCCCAAATTTCAATTTTCCTTCTAGATTTTTTAGAATTAGCCTAATGTTCAAATTCATTCATGGGACATGAATATATTGAAATGTACATTTATGTTGATGAAGAACTACCGGGCAATCAAAAAGTCTCTCCGCAGTACCTGCGTTCTGTTGTAGCTGAAGATTGTGTTCTGTTTAGAAACCCATTAGACAAGTTACTCCCACTCCCCCCCCCTCTACAGCAATGAATGAACACGAAAATTCAATAAATTAAAACCTTGCTATTGTTATAAATACTTATTTTTGTGCGATTGAGAGTTTTTTTAGTTTATAGTTCACTGCGGAGGAGCTTCTTGATCACTCTGTATAATCTAGAGAGGCTACCTCTTCGAAACAGATGGTTAAAATAGGCAACTAAATGAATAACCAGTCCAATATTGTCAGGTTGGCATTAAGTTTAGGAAGGTTTCTGAACAAGATTTGAGTTCTGTCACTTTATTAGGTTAGTACCAAGTTGAAGAACTTTACTATACTACAATAAAGTAAAGATCTGGTTCATACATGCACGGAATAGGAAAATTATGTTTGATGCATCATCACGTCTAGACTACTGGACTGATTAACTTGAAATTTTGCATGTAGATTCTTAATTAACCGAGGATGGTTCTAGGCCTAATTCAAATTCTTCAAGACTCCACTGGGTCAAGTTTTCAATTTGTCAAGTTTTAAAATAGACCATTGCGGAGCACAAGTTGCCTGCTAGTAATTTATAAAACTGTATTCAAAACTCATTGGACACATTTTGCTAAGCAAAAGAGGCCTCTTGATTTTTCGGTTTTAGAAATTGTGAAATCTGCAAGATAAAATGGATGAATACATTCTATATAGGTATTTTAAAGCTTTTTATTTGATTCTTTTCCAGATAAGAGATCATGAATGGACATTTTCGGGCTCGCATCGCTTGAAACTGAATGCAGTATTAACAACGTACGAGATTGTTCTGAAGGACAAAGCATTCCTTGGTAGCTTGAGTTGGGCTGTGTTGATGGTCGACGAAGCTCATCGATTGAAGAATGACGACTCTCTTCTCTACAAAACCCTGAAAGAATTCGACACCAACCACAGGCTACTAATTACCGGTACACCTCTGCAGAACAGCCTGAAGGAGCTGTGGGCGCTTCTGCATTTCATAATGCCGGGCAAATTCGAATCGTGGGAGATTTTCGAACAAGAACACGACGACACTGAAAGCAAGGGCTATGCGCGACTGCACAAACAGCTGGAGCCTTACATTCTGCGGCGAGTGAAGAAGGACGTGGAAAAATCGCTGCCCGCCAAGGTCGAACAAATCCTCAGAGTAGAAATGACGTCACTTCAGAAGCAGTACTATAAATGGATTCTGACGAAAAACTACAACGCACTGAGGAAAGGCGTCAAAGGATCGCCGTCGACGTTTCTCAACATCGTCATTGAACTGAAGAAGTGCTGCAACCATGCTCTCCTAACGAAGCCCATGGAGAATGAGCAGGGCCATATGCCTGATGATCAAATTCAGGTATTAACATCATTCATTAAACTGTATTCAAAATTCATTGGACACATTTTGCAAAGCAAAAAGCCGCTAGCTTTATCTGTTTTAGAAATCACAAATACAAATTGTCAATCACTTTTTATCAAAGTGGTTGGAGTGGATAAAAAGTGTTTGACAATATTTCCAATTGTGTTTTTCATAAGGGTAAAATACCACATCAGACACAACACAACTGTAATGTTATCTGGTTTCTTTGGAACCCATACTGCCTGAATATCACGCATGGCTTCCTTATCTTGTGAGAACCTCTGTAAAGCAGAGAGCTCGTGCCTAGTGTATTTAGAATAAATGTTCATTTTTCAAAATGAAAATAGAACTTGCACCTCTAACTTTTGTTTGGTATTAACCTTAGGCTGTGTACATTTTTTCAGTTTCAAGCTCACCGCTGCTGTTATTAGTTTCGCAAAAGTAATTGCTATTATAAGGATTGAATAGTAAATTGAAATTGAAATTATCTTTATTCTTCTTCTTAGAAAGTACAAACAATACACAATATACATATACAAAACTTGAAGAAGGTTCCTCACATGGGCAAAGCCTGTGTGCGAGAAAATAAAGTGTTACTCTAATCTAGAAGTGAAGTGCCGGATACAAAAACAAAAAAGTTTGTGTTATTGAATTTTTGCTAGATTGACAATTCGTTATCAATATTGATATGATTTTCGTTCGTTTTTCAACACATCTGAAGCCTTATACAAATAATATGAATTGACGAAATATCTGCATTGGATTTATCAATGATGTAAAGAGATGAACCGCTAATTTTGAAAAAGATAGCATACCATCATATTTGAACCACTAGACTAGTCGAAATTTGAGTTCAAATTAATAACTACTATCTGAAAATTGACTCTACCATTATAAATCTTCATATATATTCATTATAACAGAGATTTAAAAAAAAAACTCATTGTATTATGGTATAACTCTCTCTCTCTCTCTCTCTTTATGCTCTCTCCTTACAGTTTAATAGTGAAGTCTTGTTATGAACCATCAACAGCAGCGCTTTTATCAATGAATGAATGATACGTAAATAATGCGCTTGTTAATGAATGATACGTTAATAATACGCTTGTTCATGAATGATATACGTTAATAATACACTTGTTAATGAATGAAACGTTAATAATACGCTTGTTAATGAATGATTGCAGTTATTGCTAAGAGGTTCGGGCAAGCTTGTGCTGCTTGACAAGCTTCTGGTGCGTCTGAGAGAAACCGGTCACCGCGTCCTCATCTTCTCGCAAATGGTGCGAATGTTGGACATTCTGGCCGAGTACCTGCAGCTGCGACACTTTCCATTCCAGCGGCTGGATGGTGGCATCAAGGGAGAACTTAGGAAGCAGGCACTCGACCACTTCAATGCCGAGAACTCTCCGGACTTCTGCTTCCTCCTGTCGACCCGAGCCGGGGGTCTCGGCATCAACCTGGCCACCGCTGATACTGTGATAATTTTCGACTCCGACTGGAACCCCCAAAACGACTTGCAGGCGCAAGCCAGAGCACATAGGATAGGCCAAAAAAATCAGGTACTGATCACAAAACTGGATAGTCTGTAGTCCGATTAAGGCTGTGTATCACACTCTTGGAAACATTTTACTGGCGATATCTTCAAAGTATTGGAAACAATGAAGTTACCAAAATAGAACAATTTTCTAATGAAAATTTAATCATTTTACTTTTTGAGATAAGCACTTAAAGTTGATATCTTGGGGAAGATCCATTTCCGAATTGGTGACAAATGTATTTTGATGACATTGTATTTTAATGATACATTCTCCTAGATATTGTGTATAATGACATATTTGATTCCTCAGAATATCAATTCTACGGAAATTTATCCACTTGAAAAAAAACTCATTGTTTTTTTTAATTGAATAAATTTCCCTAGAATTGATATCCTGAGGAAACAAACATGTGTAGGGGTAGTTCATGTAATAAAAGTAGGCCTAATTATTAATACAGTGACTGAATTTCATTTGGTTTAATTAGGCATTGAATTATTTATGCTTTTATGTAATATCCATTCCTCATTCAAAACATGATAAGTTTGTGTTACTTTTGTTATTTTCCAGCTGATCTTTGCTATTCACAATGTCCATGATTTATTTATTCGATATTCATAGATTTGGCATTCTCAGTGCTCTATGATTGATGAATACTAATCCTTTTTCATCTTTGCAGGTTAATATTTATAGATTAGTTACTAAGAATTCTGTAGAAGAAGACATTGTAGAGCGAGCAAAGCAGAAGATGGTGCTTGACCACTTGGTCATCCAGAGAATGGACACTACTGGCCGGACTGTGCTGGATAAGAAGTCCAGCAGCACAACCACCCCTTTCAACAAGGAGGAATTGACAGCTATTCTCAAGTTTGGTGCTGAAGAACTCTTCAAAGACGAAGAGGATGGGGATGAAGCTTTACCTACCGTGAGTGTTAACACTTGTTATCGACCAAACATTTTTGATAAGAAATTTTCTTTCAGTATGATTGCACTTCTATATTAAGGCTGTGCAAAGGCTGAAAATAAACTTTCTACTCGTTATATTTTTCTAAGTTTTTCGATTTGTATATCATCAAGCTATCAAAATGAAAAAGTTTTCTCAGGAAAACATTTTTTTCCGATCATTACTTTTTGAGATATGAGCGCCTGAAGTTTGAATTTTTGGGACAGAACATTTCAAATTTGGTAAGATATAAGTCCATGAGATTTAGAGGATGGATTCTTCATGGTATTGTTGATCTAGTAAAACAAAAAGTTTCTGAAAATATCAATTTTTGAAAAAGTTTTTCAATTTACCAAAAATAACCAGAAATAACTTGACTAAAAGTTATTTTTAGTAAATTGAATAATTATCTTAAAAATTTATATTTTCAGAAAAATTTTGTTTTACTAGATCAACAATACCATGAAGAATCTATCCTCTAAATCTCATGAATTTATCTCTTACCGAATTTGAAATGTTCTGTCCCCAAAAATTTAAACTTTAGGCGCTCATATCTCAAAAAGTAAGGATCAGAAAAAATGTTTTCCTGAGAAAACTTCTTCATTTTGATAGCTTGATGATATACTAATTGAAAAACTTTGAAAAATATCACGAGTAGAAAGTTTATTTTTAGCCTTTGCACAGCCTTATTAATTATAGGTATAGCCTTGTAAATAGTAGTAAACTATAGCAAATAGTTCCATAGTAAAAAGTGAACTATTTCACTATAGTCGGTTCTGGGAGCCGAGAGACGGGTGTATTTCGTTTAGTTAAGGTGTTCGATTAGTCTAGGTGTTCGATTACCCCAGGTCGGATTTTCCGATTAGACCAGGACCTGGTCTAAACACAAACCTTGGCTAAACGAGACTGAATGCTTCGATTAACCTAATAGTTCGATTACACCAGATGGTCTAAACGATACCTGGTCTAATCGAGACACATGACCTGGTGTAATCGAACTACTGGGTAAATCGAAGCATTCCGTATCGTTTAGCCCATGTCTCGATTAGATCAAGTCCTGTGTCTCGATTAGACCACCTGGTGTAATCGAACTACTGGGTTAATCGAAGCATTCTGTCTCGTTTAGCCGATATGTGCGTTTTGACCAGGTTTTCAGCTTCATTGTAGAATAGGACTTGGTGTGAACGAAACCTGGTCTAATCGAAACACTCCCCGAGAGACGACAAACAAAAATGCGTGTGTGAGAGTGGTTGTTGGAGCAACACGACCGCTTCACAGTAGCCACCTAATATCATTGATTTTGAATATGAAAAAATTGCCATAGACTGAGCTGAATAATCATAGGACGTGATTAAGTGTGAATCTTGAGAAATGTGAACCAACGAGACCAGCAACTTAGGCCCGCCGCAAAGTAGACCCACGCTAATCAATGAAAAGCAACCCACGTCGTGGGATGTTTTGTAAACCTTTGCTAGGCTTCTCCAGACATCTGTGTAATTCTATTATTTTAATCGAGCAATTTCTGTATATATTTATATGGTTATCTGGTTATGTGGTTATATGGGTATATATTTATGTTCAACGGATCTCGAAAACGGCTCTAACGATTTTCACGAAATTTGGAACATAGTAGGTTTATGATATAAAAATTCGATTTCTCTAGGTCTCATCCTTGGGAAAACTTGCTGAACGACATTAAAAGGATAATTCATCCTTGGCTGAAACAGCTGTGGATAGTAAAAAAGTGAGTGAGCGAGTGAGTCTCTGAAAAATCAAAATATCGCATCCCCGAAATTCGTAAGATGGCGTATAGCAAGCTGTGAATTATAAACACGATTATTTTAGAGAATTGTGTTCAGTTTATCAATAAATAAAAATAACGAGGAAGTCCGGTGCCACGATATTGGTAATAATACATACAATGATTAATCCACTTGTCAGCTGATTGATTATGAATAATTCTATAGCAATGGTTTACAAAACATCCCACGGCGTGGGTTGCTTTTCTTGGATTAGCGTGGGTCTACTTTGCGGCGGGCCTAAGGCGGATGTGAGTAATCAATTCTATACACAAGCGCATACATTATTATGCTATTGTTGACTCTCCTCTCGATTGTATTTTAGGATTCTTCCATTCATTGATCATTATCTTCATGGTATCGTGCACTCTTAATATTCAGTCTCTCACTGAAAATTTGTAAAATAACTCCTTCGAGCTAAATCTTAAACAATATTTGGCTCATACCTTGGTCCTGGATCGCAGCAGCCATGTAATAATTGTAGACTGTTCTTTATTTTAGTCCACGAATCTTATCTATTGAAACATTCTGGAACAATACACGACATTTAAGGCGCACACAGATCGTCATTGGACGGACGACACACATCGGACGGATCGGACGATTAGATTTGATGCATTGTTCTCAATTGGAGAGCGCAAACTTGTCCGCTTCGTACGCATCGTAGATCGGAAATGCCGCCAGGAATCCCGAGAGGAGGGCTCCGTTCGGATTTAATAACTCAATGGCTCAATCGCACGGCGATAAGTGGTGTTCAGTTTAACTATAATATGTTGTCTGAGGACATTCAAAAGCTAAAAAACATTACTTGCGACATGCGGAAGTAGCTAAAAAATATTACTTCGTCTTCAATTAAATCAGGAAACAGATGATCAAATTCTCCGAATTCTATCCTTTTCTGATTAATTCTATAGATCAACATTTTTCGTTTTCTCTTCCTACGTCGCTGTACCTCTTTTTCATCTTCGGCTAACAAACAAGTAACAATTATCACTTCTTCTTCGCTACTGCTATCCATCACTTATATACTGTAATATTTGTTTATCAAATTCCTAATTCGCACACGACTCGACATACGTCTCAATGAACTAAAATGCCAATGCTCCGATGACGACTAGTGTGCGCAGCACCTAAAAAAAGTACGATCCGTCCGATGCGTGCCGTCCGTCCGATGACAATTTGTGTGCGCCTACCTTAAGACAACATCTAGATTCTAACCTAACCCAACCGCAATCTTCATGAAAATTTACCATTCAATGAAAATCCAGTATTTTCTCAATAGCTTTCAGTTTTATAATATGTGGCATAAAGTATGCGAAAAAAATGTAATTCTGAAAGAGTTTTGTTGTTGTTTGCAGTGTGATATTGATGAAATTTTGAGGAGAGCTGAGACAAGAGACGAAGCACCGGCCACAGTTGGAGATGAACTGCTCTCGGCGTTCAAAGTGGCCAGCATTGCCTTTGACGAGGACAACGAAACACAGAGTGAGCAGCCTCAGGATGAAGAAACCAGGGATTGGGTAAGATGACTAGCTTCATAAAACATAATTCATTATTCCTCTATAATCTTTTTGTCGACTAGTTTCAAATTTATTTATATGCATTCATTCTCTATGTCAAAGTCATTGCTATGGTCGTTTCGGATTTTCAAAGATGTTAGTTTATTGATGAATCAATTTTTTTTCAATTTCAAAGCTTTCTTATCTCATTACAGTCGTGTGTTGATGGGAAGAATATTATTCTATATCCTATTCAGAGTCGACAATTATTTGTTGAAACACCGCTGATCTATTATGTAGTTACACTACAATAACTTATTATTCAAATTTCATTCAATCTTTATTGTGGTTAATAACCTTTCATACTTTGTGAAATTCATTGAATAATTCGTTGAACTGTAATTTTATTGTAACTTGGTGTGTAAGCGAGAATAAATTGTAACTTACATGAATAAAAAACTAATCTTTTCTTTCTCTGTATTCTCGTAATTTTGATTGTTTCGTTGAAAATTCTTACCAACTCTGAAAACGCATAACTTCTTCTCAATTATTGATCATTAGAATACTCACGAGAGATATTATTTAGTTTTGTATTTCTAAAACAATCGTTTTCACTATCGTATTACTGCTCCTTGAAATAATCCACATTTTCAGTTCAGAAACTGACTTAAGTTCATTGAATACAGAAACTGAGTAATTACAAATCTTTGTATTTCAAGATTACCAATTCATAATTATCATTAAATGAAAATCCAAATTGAATGTTGCAAATCACCCTGAAGACTTTGCTACTGAAAATATTGACAACAGGGTAAACAGCTAGATGGAAATTCGATGAGCGCTGCTATTCAAAAATTATTTGTCAGCCCGGGAATCGAACCCGCTACCTCTTGATTGCCATCTAGCTGTTTACTGTTGTCAATATTTGCAGTAGCCGAAGTCTTCGGGGTGATTTGCAACATTCAATTTGGATTTTCGTTTAATGATAATTATTAATTGGTAATCTTGAAATACAAAGAGCATTAAATGCATAAATGCAATATTTCAGTAATTTCCATCTGTATTACCAATTAGATTTCCTTGTTTAGAAGCATTTTTCATTTTCCACAAAATATCGTATTCAAGGATATCAATATTATAGGACTAGTTGAGACTTTGAATTGAAAATGCAAATGAATAATAAACTAATTTTATACACTGTTTTTTTAAATTCCTTGCATTGTAATGTCCAGTTTCACCATACTCGGTCAAGACATTTGAACATTGTTAAACCGTGTACGCTTCGTATGTGTGCACTGGTATTGTTATTGATAGAAGCTGTCGCTATGGAAATCATATGTTCTAATGTACTCGTTTTAAATCGTTAGCGATTTGATCATGTGAAACTGGCTTGCTTGGTGAAACTGGGCATCAGTAGTTGTTGAATCTAGATTAATGATTGAAGATTTCGTAGAACTTGATGTTTTGTTGGATAAAATTAATGAAGACTCATTGCACGCTAGCTCAGAATCGGTTTTCGTATTCAACAGTCGTGCTTAAATATCTAATCTCTTTCAGTATCTTGCGAACTATTAACATGCTCTGAATGTGTATAATGGATAAATTTTAAATAGAGATTATTTCAAAGATTTAAAGATTCTCCCACTACCAGGTGTATATATTTTGAAGGCTCTTTGTTTTATTGATAAAAATAAAGATAGGTTCAATACAGGAGAGTTGTTACACTCATACAATACCAGATATAGACAAAACCTCAGAGACGACATTCATCGAACTGGTATGTATGAGAGGGGGGTAAAGAGTGCAGGAATTCGGCTTTATAATTCATTGCCAACACGCGTAAAGGCTCTTACAGGTGAAAAGTTCAGAATTAAGGTAAGGGAGGAGTTGTTGCAGGTTTGTCCTTATTCCAGTGAGGAATTCTTTTTGCATTATGGAATGCAAAGATTGACGACTTTGATTATAATTGATGAGTCCTTATACCCCTTTCATAGGTGGTCAGTGGGATGAAAAATGAAATGAAAATGGAAAAAAATTCAATTATCCTGTTTAAAATGCGAATTAAATGGCAAAATTATTTATTTCCAGGATGAAATCATTCCAGAAGACTTTCGTAAGAAGGTTGAAGAGGAAGAAAAAGCCAAAGAAATGGAAGATCTGTATCTGCCACCTAGAAGTAGGAAGACTTTACAGCAACTTCAGCAGTCGGAGAGTGACGGTAATTCATTTCTATGTCTACTGAACCTATTGAATGAGCACAAGGTATTTTTTTATTAGAACTCACTCTAAGAATTCACAAACACTGCAAGTTTTCTTTCCATAAATTACGCAAGCTTTTACATAAATTTGGTTATTTTTTTAAGGCATAACGATTTTTTTTTTTTTTTTTTTTTTTTGTTTGAAAGACTTATTTTCTTATCGGATTTTCATTGCAGAAACATGAATCTGGAAACAAAATACTAACCAAACTTTCAAATCATGAAATCATAGCTTGGTTTTGTCTAAAGCTGGGGTTAAGGTGCATTTTCGTTTGTGCGTAAATTTCCGCAGTCGACGACGACAAGCATTGTTGACATTCATATTGTCCAAATTTCAAGTGTGCTAAAACAGCTGATCAAATAACTTTTCATTATTTGTCTTTATTATTGAAGAATTAAACATTTCTAATAATATCAACATATTGCCATTTATAAGTATAAAAAAGTATAAGCTCAACCTGCCCCATTAAAACATAATTGAACATAATCTTTTAGTCTATGTACACAAATTGAAACCCACCCAATCTGAGATTCTCTCCCTGTAGTGGTCGACGACGTCATTTACGCACAAACGAAAACCCAGCTTTAGACCGAACGAGCATTTAGCTTGAGCACAAATTCTGGATCATAAAACACATAGAAACAACCCGACATATGAGAAGCATGAACAATTATGTCAATGTATTTATTTTATTTCTTCTTTTCTATGGTTAACAACCGTTGGGCTGGTTGGCCGCAACTCTCCATGCCTCTCTGTCATCCGCCATCTTAATTATTTATTTATTTATCATACAAAAATGTGTGGAAGCAACGGATCGGTGATCCATTTTGCATCAATGACAACAATGAAATAAACAATCGAACATATAATGTATGAAATAACACCCTGGATTTCCCCAGAAAATTTTTACTTTTGTCCATATCCGAAAAAATAACTAGAGAATAATACACTTCATAAACTATAATGAGATGTTTGTAATTTAATTTCTTAATAGTGATTTGTTTTCTATCATAAATATATTACAAAAATATTTTATTAACCTCGAATGCAATGATGAAAAATTGCCATCTGAATAAAAAATACTGCTCAATCAATATACATTTGCCATAAAAATAAAAGTCTTAGTTCTTAGTAGATAACTGTAGTGTAGTATAGAAATTATAGGATTCCCAGATATTTATTTCCATTCGCTTGAAATTTGGATTTTGCAAAGGTGAAAGAGACGCTATTTGATAAGTTGCCAATTATTTGGCTGAACCTATCTGTATTAGCCACAACAACTTGTTGGCACGATATACATTTAGTTTTTACTGAAGGTTAGTTTACAGATTTCATTTCACCGACGAGCTCAATTAAATTCTTCTTGTACTTTGAAAACATTCTTTAATTTGTTGCAAGAGTTTTACAATTATTGAAATTTTAGATAGGACAGTTAATTAATTCATCTTTACACTACACTTATTCAAAAATTTTCAGTCAATAAAACCAGTGTGAAAAATTGGGTCTATCATCGATTTTAATATTCGAGGTAAGGATATAATAAGAGTTCAATAATTTCAATGTTTCTTGAATATTATAATAAAATGGCTTATAAATTTCATTGCACTTTTGATTTTAGCAAAGTCAATTAGAATTTTTCAATAATGTTGTGCATTTCATTAATTAAAACAAGGGAAGTTTTTAACAATGAAATATTTCTGAAATTTATGTGAATTTTAGTAGTTATTCATTACTTCATTCAATCATGAATTTTAGTATTCATTATTTAATTCAATTATCTCATAACTTCATTCAATCATGAATTTTAGTATTCATTATTTAATTCAATTATCTCATAACTTCATTCAATCATGAATTTTAGTATTCATTATTTAATTCAATTATCTCATAACTTCATTCAATCATGAATTTTAGTATTCATTATTTAATTCAATTATCTCATAACTTCATTCAATCATGAATTTTAGTATTCATTATTTAATTCAATTATCTCATAACTTCATTCAATCATTCTCTAGTATATTTTTAACATTATCGTATAAGCATGATGAAAAGTGACAAAAGTAAAGACTTTCTGGGAAATTCAAGGTATCAGATTAAATATTGTGAGAACTTCAAGTTCAAAGTATTTTATTCATAGTTGGGACAGATCAACTTGAAATAGTTTTCACTTAGACTCAACTCACACTTACGCGACTCAGGTCGAGAAGAGACTCGACTCTAGTCGAGAGCATGTATTTCCAAATGGTGACACTCAGACCAGTAGATTCTAGTCTCCGCGACTGTCACCATTTGAAAATATATGCTCTCGACTAGAGTAGAGTCTCTTCTCGACCTGAGTCGCGTAAGTGTGAGTTGAGCCTTTGGCTGCTGTTGATACCGGTTATTGAATAATGTTTCAATTCTGATTTTTATGTTTGCTTTGCAGGAGAAGGAAGCGGCAAAGGAAGAAAGCGCAAGAAAAGAGGAGGAGAAGGCTCAGAATCGAGCGATGAAGGGGGTTCAGACGAAGACAGACCAAGGAAGAGAGGGAGAAAACCCAAAAAAGAAGTCATCAAAGGTTTCACAGATGCTGAGGTAATTCACAGTCATTGACATGAAGAAATTTAACTGAACAAATTTACATCCATAAACAATGTTTCAACAGAAGTTCATGAATTCTTGATTAGAATTGTAAAAAAAGACTTGAAAAATGATTGAAGCTAGTTCAATGTACTTGTTGGAGTACTCCTGAAGAATATCCTAATAAAAACAATTTTACCGAATAATTTGATTGCTTGAAGATCTTTAGACACCTAGCGTCGGATAGCTAAAATACGCCTTTGGAAGACGTAGTCGTCCTATCTCCTGATGTTAAATCCACTGTTCACAGATTCTGTTCAAATTCCGTTCACACCAGCGTAGTGTGGATTTAATATTGGGAGATAGAACGGCTACGTTTTCTGAAGACGTATGTGCAGCTACGCGTATCCAAGTATGGAATCACCTTCAGGTCCAATTATTAAAACACTTATTAAATCTAGTGTACCATTATACCTATTTATTCAATGGTCCATTAGATTTTAATAAGTGTCCTAGAAACCGGGCCTAAGTGAATTTTCAGTAACTTAACTCATGTGTCCAATACTTCATTTGTGAGTGTGACTATTCGAACACTGCCTTCAGAAAGGTTTGTAATATTGTAAATCTCGATATCGAATGCTCTCTTTTGATATCTTATATTTTGTTCTTTGAAATATTTATTATTTCGAGCGCAATCCTTGAAGTCTACTTCAGATCTAGTCAGTGATATGATCATGTAGCCTATCTGGTGATAGAGAATTCAAGTTAACAATATAGTTGAGACTTATTTCTTATATTTGAATGTACTCTTTCATAGATGAATGAGGTATAAATAGAAAGAAAAATGAAAATCAAAAATAATTCAAAAAGGGTACTGAAATTTTTATTTCTATTTATATTACATGTAGCCTTATACAGAAAAGAGATAATGAATGAAGTAGCTTATACTAGATATGGAGTTGAATTGAACTGAGTCAAAATTGAACATTCAAGCTAACAATAATTAAGACTTATTTCTTATTTTTGAATGTACTTATTCATAAGTGGATAAAGTATACTCAATATGGAGTTGGAGTGAATTGAGTCAAAATTGTAAAATGTTAGTCTAAGTTGTTGATAAACTTGTAGCTATTCATTTGTCTTTTTTCAAATTGTAATGTCCTAAATCTTATTTAAAGTGGAAAGTAAACTCCACTCTAAAGTGTCTACGTCTGAATACTACAAATTCATTTCCACATTTCTTTGCTCAACATTATTGTGAATAGAAATTTTTAAATGAATCGTATTTTCTAATTCCAGTATGTCATCTTTTTCAGATTCGAAAATTTGTCAAGAGTTACAAAAAGTTCGCAGCGCCACTGAAAAGATTGGAGGCGATTGCTTGCGATGCCGAATTGCAGGAGAAGCCGTTGCCAGATCTGCGAAAGCTGGGCGAAACTCTGAGGGAAAGATGTTTGGCCACTGTTGGCGAACAAAACTCGCAAAAGGAAAACGAGAATGAGGACAGCCAGCAAGGTAGATACTTTTTCAAATTTATCATCTTATTTTTCAATTAGTGATCTAGAATAATACATGAATTAATCTATAATTTTATAAAGGAAAGAAATGGCTTATACACGTACTGGATAGGAAATTCACGAAATTCATCATCTCATCTGAACTACTGGATTGATTAATTTGAATTTTTACATATTGATTCTTAATTTACCGAGGATGGTTATAGGCCTATTTTTAATTCTTCAAAATTTCAGTAGGTCAAGTTTTTAATTAAACCCTTACGGAGCACGAGCTACCTACTCGTAATAAATTTTCTCTTTCGAAAATTAAAGCAATGAAAAAATACGCCAACAAAATGAAAGAAAATAAAACAAAGTTACAGCTCAACTAAGCATAAATTGAAATTAAAGTAATGTCTCACTAACTCACTCTTCAACCCTGACATACGAACATATGACATATGAACTGAGTATGAAAACTGAACAATATAATGAAGAATCAACATCAGATAAACCATAGTACAGTATGCGCCTTGTAGCTTTAACTCTGTGATTTTGAAACGGCTGATCTGGTATGGTTCACGGGGTAATTTTACAAAAACATAAGGCTCCAGAGTACCTAGATCCGTAGACAGAGCAATCTCCCTACACAGCTTCCTTGAAGGAAGCTTCCTACACACAAAGAATCTTCATGAATGAGATCACCAACAATGGAAAGAGAATGTTGAACGAATGTCAGCTGATAGGCTTCCACTGGAAATTTTCAAGTATAAGTCGGTAGGCAAAGCTACAGGACGCGGACTGTAAACTGTGTTGTGCTAAAAGGACCTAACTAACTCAAAAAAGTTCCTTGTGTATCGAAGATACAGAAGAAGATACAGAAGAGCATCTGTTGCTTATGGTAAGATTCATTTTCAAAAATGTTCTATGTTTTTGAACGGGTAGTCTAGTGGCCCCTCCGCCAATAGGCAAAGCTACAGGACCCGGACTGTAACTATAGGGATGTGACAATATTGAATTTAAAAGCTAGATGTTGTCCAACTACAGATTTATAGAAACAAATCTGTGCTTGGACAAAATCTAGTCTTTCCATTCAGTACAGGTAACTACCAGAATATTAACTTCACAGCTACTCAGAATTATGACAATATCCAACGTTAGTAGACATACTAACTAACTGTCTACTAACTTTGGACAATATTCCCATGTATAAATTCAACTAGTAACTCAAACATGTTTACCATGTAATCTATTAAGTAGTTTAATACTTAGATAACACTACGTTCACGCTAAACCACGTTTTCTTGTAGATATGGTTGCATTTATCATAATGTGTTTCATACGGGGTTTAAACGAACAGCTGACATTTCTCCGTTTAAACCGAGTATTTGCCTTAGATAGATTATATAGATGAGTCTGTAAATCATTAGAACTGTGTGTGTGGGGTGAGTTCTTCAGGTCGTACCTGACTAATGTCTCTGTACATTGGTCTTTATCGGCATCTGACATGACTAACAAATTTTAAAAATTGGCATTAGGCATTCGGAATCAACGAGCTTAACTAGAAAATTGTTTGAATAATTTGTAGTGAACAACCCACAAGCCAACCTATTTCGGACTATGTGTAACCTTATCTAAATTTGGGAGAGGAATAGCACAAGGTTACCTTATTTTTTCTCTCCTTATCATTTTTGATTATGTACTTATTGTATGAATCAATAAAGAATTATTTATACACGAAACCTAGCTTATTTTGTTTTTGTTGAGTGATTATTATGAATTTTAGTGGTAAATAATGTTTGTAAATAAGTGATATTTTTGACAACATCCCAGTGTTTTCATTAGTTTGCGCTTGTGATGATTTGATTCATTTGTTCTCACTTACTATTGATTTGTGCTTATTTGCCACCTACTAGGTGACAATGATTATATTATATCATTTTTAAATACATTTAATTTATTTATTCGTATTTTACGTGGATCTAATCTTATACGTTGATTGACAGGCTCTGGTACAAAGAGAAGAGGAAGGGGTCCTTCGTTCAAACTAGGAGGTGTTTCAGTGGTGGCCAAGACAGTGCTTGCATGTGAGAAAGAACTTGAGCCTCTAGAAATTGAAATTCCCACCAACAATGAAGAAAGAGCAAAATGGATTCTTGACTTGAGGTAAGAAGGGATCTATGTACCAAAGTACCTAAAATGTATTCTAGGTACCTTGCTATGTACTATACAATATTAACGTATATTATTATATTTAGTCTGGCAAGTCAATAAATATTTTACATATTGGTTTGAATTTCGAAATATCAATTTTGAAATTGCTAGTAGGGAAGGAAGATAACGTGGGGTTTATCTGTTGAGAAACGTGGAGAAGTTACTTGCTCACTCATTTGTTTATTGATCTGACCAAATACTGGTGCACTAAACTTTATTTAAGGTGTGAATCTTGAATTTGAGAACACAGTTGTTGAATTGTATAGAATCAAAAGTTACTGTACTTAGCTATGAAGTTGTAATTAATATTTCTCGCCATTTGAATTGATGGATAGAATAGAATGACTGCTTTTATTTTTGACCTAGGAGAGGCGAAGTTAGGGTGCATTCAGTCCTCTCTTACACTTAACCCTCATGGATGGGACTGACCATAGTAAAAACACATCTTTTCATGTAAAATTGAGTCTTCAGATTTCTGTTTTGTGTCGTTTATACAAAGTTTGAACGCCAGTGCCAGTTTAAACGAAACCTATTCAACCGAATTAAATCCATATCAAGTCTCGTTTGTTATGTGGTTAATTTTGAGTTGAAGCTATTAGCTGATTGGATACAGTGCAAGCTTTTACCGTACAAACGACCCTCAGTGACATAGTTCAAAATTAAGCTGTCATATACTGCAGTTGATCAAATAATTATTTATACTTTCTTGGTCATGATAAGGTAATTAAAATCATATTTGATGGTTGAAGTATTTAGCCTACCTTCAATTTGACACAGTGTGAAATTCCTATATTCCAAAAAATAATAACATTGAATTCCAATAATAGAAATCTATGAATAGTGAAACATTTTGTATAGTTCATGCAATTCATCTTTTTTCGTTAGAGCTTCTCTTGAATAGAAATAAAAATCGAAGTACTCATTTTAAAATTGTTTATTTCCAAGTAATTAAAAAATATATCGAAAATCCTAATTAAGTGCTGTAAATCACCCCCGAAGTCTTCTGCTACAAACTGCAAATATTGACAACAGGGTAAACAGCTAGCTGCAAAAAAATTATTTAAACAATAAAAAAATATTTTTTTTCCAATGACTTGATTATGACATCATGTCGTAAATAAACAATTCAAAAAAGAGAACTTAATTTTTTTATTTCTATTCATTCGATTTATATTGGTGTAAAATATTTATTCAACGTGATGTTTAGTTTATTGTACTAAACTTGAACGTTTTGTTACTGCAGGGTGCGACCAGCTAACTTTGATGTGGACTGGGATAAGACGGAAGACAGCGCGCTGCTGAGAGGAATCTACCAGTATGGAATGGGTTCTTGGGAGGCGATCAAGATGGACCCCTCGCTAGGCATCTCCGACAAAATCCTCTCCAACGATGACAAGAAGCCACAAGCCAAACACCTCCAGAGCCGAGCCGATTACCTGCTCAAACTGCTCAAGAAGAACATCGACAAGAAAAATCCTGTTTCAGCGGTAAGCCTAATTTTCATAAATACCATAAGAACCTAATACCAAAGAGCCTCGATATAGTAAATCTCAAGGGACCGCTCAAAAAATTTACTATCACGAGGTGGTCTATACTGAACAATTATAGCTATATGGACAATTCAAGGTAGTGCATTAATAAATATTCTCACTCTCATTTTAAGGGTCGGTTTCCAAGCTCGGGATTTAGCTAAGTTCTAGATTTAGTCCGGGCGCAAATGTCATTCCGTGGTCATTTTTGAGTAACAACCGTGGAAGATGTCTCAATTTCTTCGTTAGGTCTAGCATAATAAGGATCGTGATGATGATAGGTCGAAATCACAGGTAAACACCTCGAAAACAAGATGGCTGCCAAAATTTCCAGGGTTTTGCTATATCGCTTGTATTTCAATAGCCGTTTTTTCAGACGAAAATATTTTTAAAATCTTTCTCTACAATTTATGTTCTATAAAATTTTCCTCTAAAACGCATATATTTCCAGTTATAACCTTCAAAAGCCCAAATTTTTTTTTTCTAAATTTGTTCAAATTTCATTCCATTATAACTTTTTTTGTGCAGGAGATACAGAGAAATTTTAAATCTATAAAATATCTATAACATGTTTTTAACTTTAGAACGATATATCTTCATGCGCTGTACGTCAAAGAATGAGTTCTCCATTGCCCTCCAAAGAAAACCCTGCATGATTTCTGGTGCGTTTTTCCATACCCATGAGGTAACAAGCTAGAACTATAAAATCGATTTTTCATGACTACTTCAAGATAGAATCCTGCAAATGGTCTCAATCTCTTCGTTACAATAAGACGAATAAGAATATTGATGATGGAAACAACGAAAATATTCGACATAATTGAAAAATACAAGATGGCGGTCATTATTAACAGAAATTTTTACATTATTGTGAGAGATATCGGATTGGTTTTACCACCAAAGTGTTTAGAATTAAAGAGCTTTACTGAAACACAATAGAATATAATAAAAGAATGTTTGTTATAACATTAAAGGGTACTTGATATATTCTATTGTGAGCCAAGAAAACATGTTCTATAATTGTGGAATGTACTATATCAAGGTTACACTGTATCATAAAAGAGTTTATTATTTCACAGTTTCAGTTGTCGGATTTAGATTTTGCTTATTAATTTACGCTAGAAAAGTTTTAATTTTGCTCAGTTGCAGAGAAAATTTATCTTTGCTCTGCAACTCTTGTGAAGAAAGAAATAAATGAACCTCAAAACTGATTTAATCCTAGGTGGAAATTACATGAATTAATTACATTATATTACATAGACTATATTAAATTGACTCAACTAACAAAATTGAACCGAATCAACGTGTTGATTCTAGATGAACACAAACTAGTTCTGCATAAAACCCCCCCTATTCATTAGAGGCTATTTTTTTGTAATTCAGTACAGTAGTTTGTTTATTCTTCTAGATTAATCCTTATCTTGTATTGAAAAAACCTTTTATGATCTCATAAAATTTATTGAACCCAGAAAACATGGAAATTTAGAACAGAAAGTACAGAATCTAGCAAAAACTTGTTTTGCTATTGTCATTTACATGCAGAAACAATATTATTTATCTCATAAATTTTGTGAAGTATTATAAAGTTACAAATAGTTTATCCTATCTCTTTCTTCTCATGCAATTCGACACTATCCTTTTCAACTTTGATATCGGGGGAGACGTCAAAGTGAACACTATCCTTTTCCACTTTGACATCGGGGAAAATGTTTCCTGCTTCACCAGATCCGGGATTGGATACTCCGCGAAATCTGAAATGAGAGCTAATGCTGGATAGTCTCTTACCCAGCGTTGTTGAACTCTTGTCGCTGGGGCATCTCTTCAATTGGTTGGTTTTCGCGTCTGATTCGCTGTTGTCCGGCTGATTGTTCAACGAAGCTGTCTCCGCCTTGTGACTGCTCAGTTTTGGTAGATGTCCGCTTATATTAGACAATCGTCTGCTCAACGAATTACGTTTCTCTTTCTCTTCACTTACGTTGTGCTTGGAATTATTGTCTTTATCCTTATCAGACTTGATTAGATGTGCGCTAAGGTTGGAGAATCGTCTACTCAACGAATTCCGCTTTTCCTTATCCTCTTTCAAATCCTGATTAGAAGTGTTTGGTTTTTCTTTACAATCAGTCTTATTACGAGAGAGTGCCCCACTCAATTTTTGAAATGTCTTTGAGATGCTTGTTTTGCTATCTTTTGATGATTTTTCAGAACCTTCAGTGACATTAGTTTCCGATGTTTGGTTTTCTTCATTATCTGGTGTTACGTTCTCTTCAACATCCAACTCTGAATTACTACTAGATTTTTCTGTTTCTTTCATTTCTATTCCTGATTTACTGCTACGAGTTAAATTTCTCAATATTCTCTTTAAAGTTCCACTTTTACCTTCCTTCCTGCAATTTTCATTAGAACTCGATTCAAGATCAGTAACGTTCATTACCGACTCATTCTCAATGTCATCGTCGTCTACGTCGCTTTCTAATGACGGAAAAATGGCAGCTTCTTCGAAATTCTCAGTGGGCAGAATGTTGTGAACTCCTGGCCTTCTACCTACAATTGAAAACTGCGAATCGTCACTGGATAGCTCGTTGCCGCTGTCCAGTTTCGGGAAACAGACATTTGAAATTTCTGTTGTAGCTGCTGACATGTTGATAATGCAAAATTATTTCTCCAAAATTCTAGCAGATCTTTGTCATTGTGTTTTGTTTGCCACGTAAATAAATTAGAGGTTCTACCATATCAACAAGCTGACTAGTCAGCTGCTAATATTTTTCTAGCTGGCTGAGTATTTCCACTGCCTCTTTTCAAATCTAGATATTATGAGAAGTAAAAGAAAATAATATTTTTAAAATATTGAAATTGTTTTTTAATATAAATAAGTAATTTCTAATAAAAAATAATCATGTCACTTCTTTCAACTTATTTTATAATATGGTAAAATAAGAAGATAACATTAAACTTTATACAAGCACTTTGATAAAATTATATTTTTTGATTGGTCAATGTTTTATTAGCCATTATAATGAACAAATGAATAAATATGACTAATTTTTTTTCTTTTTGTGAATGCTTAATTGAACATGTGCGACTATAAATATACTTTAAAATATTTGTTTTATAATATCAAACTTAAAAAAATTACTAATTACATTGAAGCAATGTTGTTATTTATAACCTAATCTTAAAACACGTCTCTTTTGAAAGAATAATATCAATTTATTATTTGTTTCGTTTGGAGTCCAACTTTTCATTAATGTGGAATGGGTGATATCGTAAGATCGATTTTTTTTCTTTAAATGTTTGTATTATGTTATTACCTTTTTTATTAGCTATCAAACAATATATTCTACATTTTTTACATCTAATTTGTCTCTTTGTATTTAATATTACAGACTCTAGAAGTATCCGATTTCATGCCTTCCAATTTCTTTTTTCCCTGAATAAATCATTCCTGATACTACAGTATTGAATTATTATGAATTCTATTGATTATTCTGTTGATTTCTAATGAATAAACCCTTGAAGGGTAAAATAATTGTTTTTATCAATATTTAATTAAAAGCATTAATATAGGGTTGGACAGGGAGGTATGGATGATTTGAAATAACAGTTACACTCATTTTTAAACGAAACTCAAAATTTATTTTTCCAGTGTGTACCTTTGATGTTACCATTATAAAAATTAAAGAGGAAAAAATTAAAACATTGGTTATCTAAGAAAAATAACATGTGTTAAATGCTGTCCGTTTTTGTCCATACACTCCTTTAGACGTTGTGAGAAGTTGTCCATACTCATCTAGCATTGCACGTGGTACCGCTCGAATTTGTTGTGTTATTTTAGACTCAGGGCTTCAAGGGTTTGTGGTTTGTTTATTTATATAGGTGCTTTTAGGAAGCCTCATGAAAAATAGTCACAAGGTGACTGGTCTGGTGACCGAGGAGGCCACTCCACATCTCCAACGAAAATAACGAAATGAGGCGCCCAGGGAAGGTCTGCCGTAGAAATTCCATAGCTGCTTTTGATGTATGGCATGTCGCCCCATCTTGTTGAAACCATACAGTATTGACGTTGATATGTCGTCTTCTCAATTGTGGCAGAAAAATTTACGCAGCATAGTTAGGTAACAATCCGTATTGACAGTGACGGTTCGACCGTTTTCTTGAAAAAAGTAAGGGCCAACCCTTGAAGCCCTGAGTGGAACAATAACACAAGAAATTCGAGCGGTACCACATGCAATGCTTTAGAGGAGTATGGACAACTTCTCACAACGTCCGTCTACAAGAGTGAATGGACAAAAACGGATAACATTAAAACAAATGTTATTTTTCGTACATAATCAATGTTTTAATTTTTCCCTCTTCAATTTTTATAATGGCAACATCAAAGGTACACACTAAAAAAATTTGAGTTTCGTTTAGAAATGAGTGTGTAACAGTTATTTCAAATCATCCATACCTCCCTGCCCAACCCTATATTTACTTGACTGACTGAAGAGTAAACAGTAATTTACGCTCTGATCAGCTACTGATTTTCAAAAATGAATGCTACTGACTACCAAAAATAGTTGTTTTTTAGTCTTATGTAATGTAATGAAATCTATTAAAGTTTATATTAATACATCAGCAAAAAAAACATGGTCTTAAAAGAGTTTAAACTAATTTTATAGCCAAAATGGTTACGTTTATACTCTATGTTTGAAAGTTTTAAAAATAATTTCTCATTTCAAAAAAAGCAAAGACCTTTGTTACTTGTATATAAGACGGATACCACGATACTAAAACCTTGACACTAAACAAATTATTTTACTTTGTAGTATATAAATTATTATCAATTGAGAAATATATCTCTCGTGTTCCTTTCAACCAATCCTGAAGTCAATGTTGTCACCAAACTGCAAATCAATCAGAAAAGCAGGGTGACCTCCGTACAGCACTTAGCACTTATTTAACTCTATTAAACATAGAGTACAAGTTTAGCACTCTATTAAACATAAGGTGTTCAACAACTAAAATAAATAAGCTATTAAACAACCTCGTTATAGTACGTTTTAAGGGCCCGCTCAAAAAAAGTACTATTAAGATGTCTGTACTAAATCAGGCTACTAAAGCAAGGTTGAAAGATGTATGGACGTTTCAAGGGACTGCAGATAAAATATACTATAACAGAGTGTACTACAATGAGGTTCCACTGTTTTTAGTATTTAGACTAAGATATTCATGTGTGTTGTCATGTGATTCATTCAAACTGTGTTGAGAAAGAGTTGAGTACGTTTTCAGTAAGTAGTAGAATTCAGTTAGTAGTAAGAGTAGTTTTTTTTGTATGTACGTATTATGAGATTTATTTGAACTGTGTTGAGAGTTTGTACATTTCAAGGGACTGAAGCAAAAATGCACTATGACGGGGTGTACTATATCGAGAACCCACTGTTTTAAGTGTGCAGATTCATTTTTGTTTTCATGTGACTTATTCAAACTATTTTGAGGAAGAGTTGAATGGTACGTTTTTCAAGTAGTAGTATTTAGTTAGTAGGATAGAGAATTTTCTTAAGCCGTGTCCACACTGAACAAATGTTCGACATACATGTTTGTTGAGGAGCTTAGGGACAAACATTTTTAAAAGTTTGGACAATCATTGTTTGTCAAACAAAAAATTATTTTTTTCCAAACATTTTCAGTTTTGACAGCTGTAAAACATAAAACCTGTTCTTTCCACTAATATTTTGTTTGGTGACGCGTCCACACTGGCCACGGGCAAAAATTGTTTGTCAAACATAATAAAATTTGCCCAAACTTTTTCTACAAACATGTTTGTCGAACATTTTTTTAGTGTGTACGTATTTTAAGATTCATTCAAACAGTGTTGTGGAAGATTTAAAGAAGAAAATCGTGTTTGATCTTTGAATTAATTCGTTACTTTTCTCTGAACAGCAGGTAAAACAGAAGAGACAGAGAAAGGTGAACGCAAAGGCGGTCTCGAAGGAGATAATCGACCACGAAGACAGCTCTGGAAACGAGGGCGGCGGAGAGAGAGGGCCGAAGAAAGAGACGCAGGCGGGAGACGCCAACCACTCTAGCGCCGCGTCGGCTAAGCAGTCGCGCGTCACCACGCCTAGCAAAGACGCAGCAGCCGAAGACACCGCCACTGAGAAGCACGCCAAGCAGGAGAAGAAGAAGAAGGATGGCGAGTCTAAGAAGAAAAAGAAGAAGAAGGATACTGGTCCCATGCACTTCACCATGAGTGAACCACGAGCGGTCGGTGATTTGGATGAGTCCACCTTTAATGAGGTTGGTTTAATTTCATGGGTTTGTTTATATAAGGTTAATCTTGATTGGGTGGGTTTGAAGTTGGTTAGGTTAGGTTGGACTTGGTTGTATTAGTTCAGGTTTAATTAGATTCATTGAAAAACCTTGCCTAAATTGAAATATATATATATATATATAGATATATATATATATATATATATATATATATATATATATCTATATATATATATATATATATATATATATATATATTAGACTAATTCAGTTAAATAAAATCATCTCAACTAAAAACAATTTAATAAACAGGAGAAACATGTATAAAAATTCAAAATCAAAGCACCTTTTTTCCAACTTGATTTTATTTCTCACAACATGTTTTGCTTATAATGACATTTTCAAGTAAGTGAGTAAAATTAGGGAGCGATTTGACTCACTGGTCGCGTTGATAAGCTATAGCTTAGATAAATTAAGAATCACTCGCTTGCTACTCACGTTGGAAGGGTGACCGCTTGAGCAAACTTCTCTGAATATGATTCATGAGTTGTAAAATAGCTGTATGGTAGCTCGTAACCCACCTAAAACTGTAGGTTCATTCATATTTCATTATCATCCGCCTCATTTATAGCCTGTTTGGATGGCTTCTATTCAGCGAGTTTATGTACTGCAATGTTTTGATACTGATAAAAGATGCAACAATGGCTTGAAAAATTCCGTCCAATCTACATTACCCACGCGCAAGCCTAGAGCTCATGTGGGCATCACCCTAGGCAAAAAAGTACAAGTATATTTGAATTGAATTGGTTGTTCATTTCTAAAGATAGATTCAATATCTACTTCATTCAAGTTTATTATTTGTGATTACATTTTTCTAAATTGCATGAACTGTTTTCAGCTTAAGGAATAGATTAATGTAGTTGGAATTGAAATTTAATCCATTTGTTTCAGTGCAAAGAAAAGATGCGACCTGTCAAAAAGGGCGTTGAAGGCGCTTGATAATCCCGATCAAACCCTGAGTGAACAAGAACAGTTGACTCACACGAGACAGTGTCTGGTCGAAATCGGCGATCAGATCGACAAGTGCTTGAAGCAGTACAAGGATCCAGAAACAATCAAGAAATGGAGAACGTGAGTAGCTTCGTAAATTATAATTTTTGGCTATACTATACTATTTTTGGCTGTTGAACCAAAAAATACTCTCACTATTTATTGATTATTAGTGGCAGATCTAAATCTTTCCAAGTAGTATTGTTTGAGATATGTATCTAGAAACGAACGATTATGGTTAAAACTGAATTGGAAATAATTAATATTTCAAATAAATTGGATTAAAAATATAGTATCAAATTTGAATACTTCTTTATTTGGTGGAGAAATCAGTAGTGGATGATTCAAGTTGAGTGAATGGTCTATCAAATTGACATACTTATGTTCTCCTGGCCAAACACTACGTAAAATCACAAAGGAATTGGAAATATACAGTGTAGGCATTTGAGACCTATGAGCTTTATATGTGTTATATATCTGCCATACGCTAAATAAATAAACTACGTTACCTGACAAATTCAAGTAAAATTTGATAACATTTGGAAAATGGACGATTTTTTCTATAATTTTTCATTATCACATTCCATTAAAGTTCGTTTGAATACGTTATTATTATAATATGAGGTTTCTATTCCTTTTTGTGCTTGGTGTAGGGTGACATCTTTGAATGAATTCAGTATTTGATAGCATCAATCAAGCCTCATCAAATAATAAATACATCACAGTTTTTTCATTGCGGACTTGGTATCTAGTTATATACAGCCGTGTTTCGGATGATCACGTTAACCGTTGGTCCCGGCTGCCTAAAAACAGTCGTTCGTTATGTCATGTCAGATGCCCTAAAATTGGTCAGGTGCGACCTGAAAACTATGACACCAGACCTGAGACAGCCATGTCAATCGATATTATGTAATCTATTATGAAAAAACGAATGCTAAAATAATTTTAATAACTTGATTATTCTTATTTTTCTATAAATTGATAAAGTTTTGTCATCTTTTCCAGGAATCTATGGTTCTTCGTATCTAAGTTCACGGAGTACGATGCCAAGAAACTCTATAAATTGTATAAACATGCTTTGAAGAAATCGAAACAAAAGAGTGACGACAAGGTAAGATGACATCATGTTTACATCAACAATAATAATATTGTGAATAGTTATTTGTGCAACTAGTGCGCAAAGTGACAGTTTGCTGCACCGAAAGAAACGTTTACGCACGAGCCGTAGGCGAGGGCGGAATGGTTTCTTGAGTGCAGCAGAGGAACTTTGCGCACGTATTTCACATTAATTTTTTCCTACAGTCACCATTGAATATGAAAAGTGGTTGATTATGGGTAAAATGATGGCTGAAATCCATCAAATGTTTGTATAATTTTGTTATTAATAACAACTTTAATTTAATTTAAACTTGATAATCTAATTGAAAATTAATAATCGATAATTTATTCAAATTAAAAATTTAATTAATCCAATTAATTTGAAAATTTGAATAATTCTGAGTAAATCTTAATTTCTAAATAATTTTTCAACCAATCAATTTATGAATGAAAAAATATTATTTGAAATAATGAATAATTAATAATATTCAAAATGTATAATTTAATGAGTTCTCATTTTTATTTATTTGAAAATCATAAAACATATAGATAGAACAAATTTGCATTCAAAATACACGCCAACAATATCAACAGCTGATTGGGCGGCAGAGTAATACTTTGCGCACTAGAGCGGAAAAGTGATTCTTTGCGGCCTGCAATCAGTGCAGAAATGGTCACTTTCCAAGGTACCTGTAGGAAAAAGTATTTTTATACTGTCCATCTATTATAGTTAGCCTGCAATCCAGGTCTGGATTTCTACTCTAGTTGTAGAATGTTGTTAATCTTATCCAATGTGCAGCAAACTGGTCCAAACGACAATATTATAGTGTTGAATAACCTAGTTTTTTAGTATAACTTATTTCTCTTATCATCTGATGTTACAAATAAATTTAAATAAAATTGATATTTCAACTTCACTTTTTGCTTTATTTTTCTCAATAATGTTGCAATCATGCATTATATTAATTTTTATTACATAGAGATCGTTTGACTGTTGTCGATTTTAACTTTTCTCTACAACTTGTAGAAGTTTCATCTACAGTTTCAAGCGGAATATCCTGTTCAACATTGTAATTAATGGCTGCTCACTCGTAAATGTTTATATTCTTGGATACAAATTGTTTACTTTTTCTAATTGTAGGATAAACATAAAGAAGGGAAGGATAGTTCGAGTAGGAAGAGGAGAGCCGAAGATGACAAATCCAATGAAGCGGTACCTTCACCTTCAAAAAAGCAATTTCATGGAAGGTAAAACATTTTACATAATTATTGTCAACTTGTGAAATGGAGATCTTGTATTCCAATAAATATTACTATATCAACATTATGGGCCGGTTTCAGAGCTCGGGATTTAGCTAAGTTCTAGACTTTAAACAGCTGGAGTCAGAAAATTGGCTTTCCGAAACGGGGCATAGTCGTAGTCAGTTACGTTTAATTTAAATTTTGAAAAACTAAAAAATTGAATACAAAATAAAATAAAGAGAAAATAGTGTAAAGTTTCAGCTATGTTGAATCATTTAGGAATGTTTCATTTCGTCAAGGAAAACGTTTCCAATTATAAAAATGAGAAAATAGATTTATTTTGCTGCAACCATTTACTGCGACTACGCCCCGTTTTGGAAAGCCAATTTTCTGAGTCCAGCTGTTTAAAGTCTAGAACTTACCTGAATCTCGAGCTCGGAAACCGGCCCTATATCATTTTGAAGGTTTTTTTTTTAATCTGATTTAGCATTTTTTTCAGTTGACCTATTTATTATTTATTCTATTTATTCACTCTTCATTTATTATTGTGTTCTATCTTTCTCAGAGAGAAAGACGAGAAAGCGTCGACTGAGAGCAGTGGCAGCAAGGACGCGTCGAAAGAGGAGCGCAGCCGCACCGGAGAGCGAATCAGAGCAGACAGCGGCGGAAGCAGCGGCACTGGAGGGCCGTCACGGTCGGCGGCCGCTCCCGCTCCGGGATTCAGGGGCGCTCCGGCCGCCGGCGACAGTCGCGGCGGCAATGTCAACAGTCCTCATCCCAGGCCTGCCGACGGCGCTGGTGATCGCTGGTCTGGAGGAGGCAATAGGTATATTCATTTTTGTCATAGTCATTCAATTTCAGCTGTTTTCCATGCATGAAATCAAGCCGGTAAACAGCTGTTTGCAGAACAAATAAACATATGATTCTCTTTACAGCATACTCTACTGTAATGAAACCATATGTTTTCTTTACAGTCGAGTATGTTTTCTAGTTCCGAAATAGGAACAGCAAAACTGCTACAAAAAAAAACACCTTCAGCGCTCCAGGTGGAAATTTGTCAACTTCCACAAAATTCCTGATTCGGAATTTGTAAACTAGGTTATGTTTATAGAATGCATGTAGTAACGTCAGCACAAGCAGGTAATGTTTTATATTTCTCAATTATTCTTCTTTAGATTATTATGACAAAAAAAAGTGTACGTTACTTGGACGTGAATGTCTTTTGCAGTGCTCGAATGAAATTCTAGTCTCGGGTAACGCCTCGACTAGAAACATCATTCTCGCCTGCAAAAGGCTCCTTCCTTGTGACGTAAGATACTATTACGACAGTAAATTATGTATATCCTCTAGAGTTTTTATAAGTTTATATAGGGTATTTTAAAAACACAATAAAAAATTATCAAATGTACACTATATTGCAACACTAAGGCTAGGTACACACCAGTTAGTCAAGACAAGACTAGTCACGATTAGTCACAATACTTCACATAGTTGCTTATGAAGCAACACACACCGATTAGTCGTTGCAATTAGACTTGTCTTCATAAAAAACTATGTGAAGTATTGTGACTGAACGTGTCTTGTCTTTTCTCGACTAACTGGAGTGTGCCTAGCCTAATAGTTTTAACCATAGATAAAGGATAAGCATAAGCACCTATATTTCTTGTCTCTGTTTCAACTCTTCAAGAGCCATTTTCAAGTGTAAATTTGATTGCAAGGATACTTTTTATGATTTATTAATCAGTAGCCCTAAAAAGAAGAGTAAATAGGGTATTTTATAGTATGTATATGTAGGGTATTTTCATGATACGGTATTTTTTTTGTCATGGAATCAATACTTTAGAAAGCACGGAACAGATTGATGAATTGAGCTGGTTTCGCACACAACAGTGACAGTGAACAGTGGAGATATAATTCCCACGAGTTCTAATTGAACTATTTCCAGTCAACCCTGCCTTGTGATTATAAATAATATCATTAGAACTTATGGAAATAATGATTTCTCTTTAATATTGATATAGAAATAACTACATAGTACCCTTTCTTGAACCTTTATACATGAACACTACTTATTTATTTAGCGTATGGCAGATACACAACAAATATATAGCTCATGAGTCTTAAATGCCTAGATATACACTGTATATTTCCAAATTTTTTGAGATGTTCTGTAGTTTTTGGTCAGGAGAACATAAGTTTCTGACCGCCATTATTTGCTAGTTCATTTAGCGTTACCCAATGTGCACCATGGAGGCGAACTAGCGTTACACACATTTAAGTTAAAATCTTATTGCTGGAACAATTTTGAGGTTAAAGAAGGTTAAAACTCAATTTTAAATTTTCACAGAAAAAAATTATTAAAATCATCTTTACCATTACAAATGTCCATAATTGCTTCAAATTGTAATTTATCCCATGAAAACAATCCAAATATAGAATTTCTGTTTGAAATTTGCACCCAAAAACGTTTAGCTATGTTGCTAAGCTGGTTACTAAGATAACATAATAATAACATACAGGGTCTGTATAATAAGTAACCGGACTGACCTCAGGAAATTTTTTATTGGCAAAATATGTACAATTTTTCATTAGATATCTTCAAAGTAGTCCCTATTGGAGTCGATAACACGCTAATACCGGATTTTCAAATCCCTGAACGCTCCCTGGAAGTCAGCAACCTCTATGCTGTCTAGAGCCCTCGTAGTAGCACGTTGAACGTTTTCCAGAGTCCCGAACCGTGTCTCCTTAAGTTGTCTCTTGATCTTGGGGAACAAAAAGAAGTCCGGTGGTGCCATATCCGGGCTGTAAGGAGGATGTGGCAACGTTACCCTCGACTATTTGGCCAACTGCTCGGTGACGAGCAGGCAGGTGTGCGACGGAGCATTGTCGTGATGGAGGATCCACGAATCGGCAATCCCCGGACGGACTCGATGAACCCGGGCGGTTAGTCGACGGAGCAGCTCTGTAGTACTGGCCGTTCACAAAAAGTTTGTGCCACCCGGGCAAACTGTAAACGACCAGTTGAAATATAATTTATATAATTTCCATGAGTTCCCATTGGATTATTTCAGGCGAGTGTGGATAGTATCATTAAAACGTATAAGAATGATTTTACCTCTGCAACGGTCACTTTCTCTGACACTGATGTGTGGTAATTCACCTTAATACTAACCCAACACCGACATTGAAGACTGTAACATAAATATTACGTTTTTCATAAAAATTGAAAATAGAACTGTAGAATTGATATTTTTATCAATAAACTTTTATTTGATTTTGAAAACAGAATTTTAATAAGTTAGCATGTGGTCATTAAGATACACTAGCTCTTGTTCACGATAGTTCTCACTCACCTTCATGGGGTTAAATCGGGAACTTTTCAGACTGCCCTCGTATTAATGAAATCATAAATTTGCAATGTTTCGTGAACTGGTTTTCTAAACCTTGAGAATGCGTATTTCGACCTGAATCTCTATTCTGTACGACATTTCTAGTATACTGTAGATTATATTGCTTTGTTGTATTTGTTATGCTATATTTGTTTGTGTGTCAAATATAACTAAATAGATGAATAAATTGTAATATTTTGTTGTAGATTCTCTGGCAACAATGATAAACGAGATAGAGATCGATATGATCAGTATCCGAGATCTGGTGGTTACAGAGATCGAGACAGAAATCACCGAGGCTCAAACAACAGAAGGTAATCACTCTACATTTCCAAATTCTCTACAGATTTACATCACCTATTGAATCTTGGCATAGATTTGAGCATTTAATACATCAAGACGATTTCTGTAACATTTGTATTGAATCCTCATTTTCGTGGCAACCACTCATTGACGATCTTGTCTATATTTTTTAATTTTAAACAGCTTTGCCCTTAATTAGCCTGCACACTTGGTCAAGAAATTGTAGCGTCCACTAGCTGTTGCGGGAACACGGAATTGCAAATGCCATGTTCATTTCAGTTCTGGACATTTCCAATACCGCGTTCCCTTAGTAGCTAGTAGTTGCTAATAATGTCCCTGTGTACTGCATGCTTTAGATGAACTATTGTGAACACACAATTAGTCCAATATTAAAAGATGCTAGCAGCTACTTCAACATTCTTTACATTAGAGAAAGTTATATTATATAAAATCCTTTGCTGTTCATGGTATAGGTCGTTTATGTTTCAAATTTAAAGCTGAATTTTCGTTAACTCAAGCCGACTACTGTCTATTATTACTGTTTTGGCCGGGTGATATTGTAAGAACGGCACAGTGTGAGAGACTACTATCATCACATATTTAACAAAAATAAAATGCAATAAAAATGCAATATTGGTATGGAGAGGCTCCAGTCTCAAAAATTTAGATAGAGTTTTTAGAATGCCAAAGAGAGCTGTGAGAGCAATAAAAGGTCTTAAGCCATTAGAGTCCTGCAGAGAGTATTTTAACGATGTAGGACTACTTCTAAGCCTGCACTGCAAATTTTCGAAGTGATTATGTATATAAGAGATGAATAATTTATAAGAAACTGTGACATACATAATTATGACACAAGAAGTAAGAGTAAATTTTCTGCACAATACCACAGGACAGCTCAGTATGAGAAAAAACCTTGTTATATCAAATTTATGAGTAAACTGCCGTCAGCTTTGAGAAAAAATGAGAATAAGGATATTTTCAAAAAGCTATTGAAAAAATATCTAGCAAACGGGGTATACTACATTGTTAAAGAATTTATGGATGTAGAATGAGACTTTTGGGAGGGTTGAATTGTAATGTATATTGTAGAATGTGACGTATATATATGTTTATTTGTATTCTTTTATTTTTTGGACAAATAGTCCTTTTTGACGATTTCCTATACTCTTTTAAGAGCCTCCAGGAGAAAATTCAATCAAATCAAAAATAGCTACTAGGACTATAGGCTTGAGTTGAAAGTAAAATTTTCTTAGATATAAACGCCCTATACCATGCGATATCTTCTTATGTTATTTCTTCTCTATGCTATATACTATTAACATGTCATACTATATTTATTAATCATGTCAACTCAAACAACTTGATTTCATGATTAGGATCGATCCTTTTTCAGAAACAACTATTTATTGCGTTTCCTTTTTTTAGATTCCACCAAGGTCCGCCACAGAACTATGGCGGCGGTCACTTTGGGCCTCCACCGCCGTTTGGGGGTGGCGGAGGGGGTGGATCTGGAGGCAGTCCGATGCCCCCCGGGGGCGGTGGCTATCAGAGGTATCAGCAGGGACCGCCCCCAGCATTCGCTAACGACTGGCCGAGAGGCGGCAGACCTGATAAGGAATACAATAATAGGAGAGACTATGATAATAGAAGGCCTCACAATACTACCTCCTAGCTAAGTTCCCTCACTGATCCATAGACATTTGTGATCCTACTCAAAAATATATAACAAATTATTTTTTAAACATTGAGTGAGTGTGCGTGCATACGTAAGTGGAGTGCTTTTCATTGGAATGGATTGATTTACGTGAGCACAAGAATTGATGATTACATCAGTCTACAGAAGTGAAATATTTAGTATAATTTTTTAGGGTTTACTAGAGTCTAGTAATAAACAGTCGAAATTTCTCTCGAAATCGCAACAAACGTTTTGTAAATAAAGCTATCAATGTAGGAACTTGTAAAAAAATATTTATTCCAATTCTGCTTGTTTGTAATGTAGTTTCCAATTTGGAATCTAGTAGAAGACAAAAAATTTTCTTTTGAATTCAGTTCAATATTGTAGTTTTAAGCATTAATATAGTGCTGTAAATAGTTTTGTTTTATAAAAATGTATGATTTATTACATTGAATAATATTGAACTAAACTAGATCTACGTGAAGAGATGAAGGCTATTATCAAAGACAACGTTTTGTTTTAGTAATTCTCTCATACAAATTAAACAATTCAACTGTTATGAAGCAGGAACAATTCAGACTATTTTGCATTCAGATTATTAAATGGAGCAATAATATTTAAGACTATAGACATTCAGGAAAAGGTTCCTAATGCCATAGCTGTACATTTGGGCCTTGTTTTGTTCGCTTCTTAAATTTTGTCTAGGAAATTAATTTCAACTAAATTTCAGTAAAATTAGTATTTTAATCCTGATTATACTTTTTGTTAAATTTCATTTTATTGCAGATTTCTTGTTCGAATCTATTGAAATCGTATTCGATTGAGCTTCGATAAACTTCATCTCATTCATTCCAAAATATTCTCAATTGTACGATGTTTTAATTATATTTTAACTCTAATTTTGATATGTGTGACTCTGATAGGAAATTCAAGTTGTGAGTGATTGCAAGCAGCTTCGCTATTTTAACGTACATAAGAATTTACTTTTTCATGCGATGTAAATAATAATCAATTTGTAAGAATGTACGATAGTCATGTAAATATAGTAAACAAGTTACATTACTTACCTAATTGAATCTTCAACACTGTTGTGATCATAGATTTCGAAACAAATGAGCTCGTTTTTCTTGTTCTAATTGTTACCATTATTAACAATTGATTTGAGCATTTATTGGAGATTTTTTTTAGTTTTCTATAAAAATTAAATAAAATACATTGGATTGTTTCGATTAAATATTTCTTCATCCGAAGTCTCTTATCTTTATC
The DNA here is from genome assembly GCF_014356525.2 of Nilaparvata lugens. Taxonomy (NCBI): domain Eukaryota; kingdom Metazoa; phylum Arthropoda; class Insecta; order Hemiptera; family Delphacidae; genus Nilaparvata; species Nilaparvata lugens. The sequence continues at coordinate 88,151,010 of NC_052505.1, forward strand.
AATACTGTAGCTACTATATGGTGGACTTGGTATCTATTTGTGCTTTCACTCAAGAACTTTGATGGATATTGTATTATACAATGATATTGAAAGGCTTTATCATTGTTGAACTGAAATGATTCCTCTGCTGAATTTGTATTGAAAAATTATCGCTTGAATTTTAATCATCGTCTCAAATCTAGTCTTATGTTGTTGATTAAAACTGGTCTAAGCAGGAATGTTCAATCTTCATCCTTTGCACAAGTTATATTAATAAAATCACCGTTATTTTCAAGTTATATTATTCAATATATTCTTAGATATCACAGAATTGCATGTATGAGAAATATTCTCTGGAATCTTGAAATATTCTTCCACCTTGTAGAAACTAAAACAGAAAACTAAAACTTCCTTTATTTCTCCTAAGTGTTTCCGCTTGAAATTTATATATTTTCTTTATTTATTTTCTTGAATCCTTTAAATGAAATAGTTGTAAATCATTTTATTGAGTACTCATCTAATTTAAAATTAAAACTTTTTTAAATATATATTTATGGCCGATTTGAATTTCTCGGTGCATGTAATTTCACAGAGGCTCAATAATTATTTCAATTGAATAAATATTGTTTTTATTTGTTTGCTTGGAAACGTTGTACCCATATTTATAAATGATAACCGTATGTACTAGAATAATTATTGATAATGGAAGGTCTAGAGTATTTGAAATTGATGGTTAATAATTATAATCTCCTAAAAATAAACTTGAGAATTTGAAAACGTATTTAGTACTCTATCAATGAAAACTATTTTTATGTAATAGATTTGTGAATAATACAGGGATGATTTGTACTATTCAACTGTCTTTAATATTAGTTAGTTTTCAAAATAAACACCTAAGGCCCATAATATGCACCATCTCTGCTTAAAGGGTGTTGAATCAAGTGTTGGTTTTTAAACACGAGATGAAACAAATCATAATAAATGCCGCCATACTTTCGTGTATATTATGGTTAGTTATAATCTCGAAATGCTTCAGAACCTTTATATTAATGTAGGATTTTTGTATTCTCTTCTATTCTATATTTTTCATTCACCTTATCAAATTTTGTTTAACATTTCTGCATTACTTCAAATAAGCGAATGATAATATGATAGTGAAGGTACTTACTCAAATTTTATGGCCGAGAAAGTATCATTTCTCGTTTGTCATACGTCAAAAATTATAAGTCATTAACAATACGCAACCACTGCAAAACAAACCTATATAATTTCAGCAATATAAATCTTAGGGAAAGCGATTGGGTTCCAGGGTCGTCGTGCTGGTATTTATTTACTCGCTCTACTGTTAGACGAGCACTTAGCTCCACTAAAAATCATGTACTTCAAAATAGCTTTCCACCTAAATCTGAAGGTCCTTCCATCTCTCATTAGACTGAAACTTATGTGGTATCTTTCTCAGCAATAAAACAATTTTCACTTGATATGATAACTGCTTGTGATATAAATTAGTTCAATGCTTATAAACCTTATTTATATATTTTTTAACTTTCATCTTAAACATCACATACATCCTCCGATTACCGTATTTTCAATGTATTTCTCAGATGTTTCGTATTATTTATTTTATCTATTTTCAATTCAAGCATAGGCCTACGCATTAAGACCGAAAATTAATATGCTTTTGTTTATGATCACAAACATTTTGTGTGTACTATGTAGATAATATATATCTATGTGACTGTAAAAAATATTTTTATTAAATTATATTCGTTATAAAGTGCTTTCTGTCACATACCGCCTCCTTCAGAATCCTCATTCCATTTTTATTCATTTAAAGCTTTACAGAGAAAAGCTAATTGAAATATCGATATGCAAATATTTGGCTAAATTCAATAATATGATGTTATATTAATTAAATAGGCTAAATAACTCATAGTTCCTCTAAACGAACAATTTTTATCAATTGGAGACTTCCAAAACGTACTGTTTTATTGTTTTGTCTTCTAGGATTGGATTATTCAGGTTTTAAAAGTTTGTATTCTGTATTTTGTGGGTCTAATAGATTTAATTTACTAGAGAGGATTAGATGGATTAATCAGACTTAATTTTAGTTTTGTTATGAGTTCAAATTACGTCAGAAATGGTTTTCTTTAAAGATACGTTTTGCTGAAGTCTGCTAACGCCAAAGTAGTTTGCGATCAGTGTGACCTGTTTTTGATTACTTATGATCTCATTATTTTGTCCCAGCGTAATAGTTATTTTTATAATACTATCATGTTTATTATAATTTATAGTGACAAAATCATAGTATTTGACAGATACTTATAGTAGTCTACATTGTTAAGTGGTATAGTGGACATAACTGTCCAAACTTTGCCAGGTCATCAAAAAAAGTAATTTATTCTAAGATTACATAATCCATATTTCTACTTCAAAAATGCTTAGGCTATTCTGAAATAGGGCTAGGCAAATGTTCATTAATTTACAAGTATAAAACCAATCTAAATAATTCATTCCAATGAATATATTGTTATAAGTTTGAATAAAATATTTTCAACTGATCAAGTTAATCAGCGTTAACAATGGTAAAAGATGAGCAATCTATAGCATTTCTTACAATGATGGGGCGAGGCCAGAAATGGGCTTTATTCAAATCTTAGTAGGCCTATGATCTGATGCTGGAGGTATTCAGCCAAGATTGAAGGAGTGGAGATTGACGCTTTTCAAGCTTCCAAGATTGAAGCTGTAAATGACCACGTACACTCCCTTCCTAACAATATCTTTACCAAGTTTGGTTTAGTTTTGTACTTGAAAAGTCACAAACGTTTCCCTCTTATGTTTTTAACGAAATAAAAACTCGTCAGTAACCGATGATTATTGTGAAATTATTGCAAGATAATATGTAAAATTCAACTGACTAATGAGGCTTTGGAATTCTGTAGGGTCAAAGTAGAAAGTTGGCATAGGAAAGATAGTTTATGCTTTCTTTTCTCTATGGATAGACATACTCCATTTATATTGTCTAAATTAATAAGATAAACAAATTAAGCTAAGATAATTGAACATTTTTGTGATGTAGCTTTTCCGTTGAATAGTTTTAATGAATACTACCAAAGCCACCTCTAATACAAGGCCGCGGCCTACGATATTGCAATGTCGCAGTGTTAGTAGGCCTAGAATCTAATACATGATTGGTGAAAAAGATCAGCTGGTATTTTAAAAAATCTTTTTCACCAATCATGTATTAGATTCTAGGCCTACGCTGCGACGTTGCAATATCGTAGATACTACGTACACTTCTAATTTTTCAAGCTGCTCCATTTATATTCTCGATGAAAATGGTCAACATACATTTTGCTCTCATAAAAACACTTCACTTATATGGGCTACTTTTGTACAAATTAATAAAAACAATATAACACATTGTAGTACCCTTTATTATTAAAAACTTTAAAATACTTCAACAACTAGTTTCGACCCTAACTTAGGTCATTTTCAAGTTAAAATGAATTTGAACTTGATTTCAACTTGAAAATGACCTAAGTTAGGGTCGAAACTAGTCGTTGTTGGAATATTTTAAAGTTTTTAATAATAAAGGGTACTACAAGGTTTTATATTGTTTTTATTTATTTTGCTCTCATTATTCAGGAACTCCCTTAAAGTAGCCTAGGCCTATAATTTCGAGTACCCTTTTTTATATGTTCTATTAATTCACTACAAATGTTTCTACTACCTGCTTATAGCTATTTCAAGTGGGAATGAAATGAAATACTTGACAAAATTGGTTATAAGTAGTTGAAACATGTTGTGGTGAATTAATGAAACATGAAGAAATGTTTCTAGAGAATTTTCATTTCATTCCAATTGTAGTTTGTGGTAGTCCTATAATTGTTTAGTGTGAGATAAAAATTAATTGATGTTGCTTTCTATGACGAAACACTATATAATAACTTTGTTGTGGTTGAGACACTGTGTTACTAGTAAATATTACTAGTGTGTTACTAGTGAAAAAACACTTACTTTTCTTGGAGTAATGAGGAATGCATTTCACTCCTGAAGAGGAAATGAAGAAGAGGCTGGTGAAGCTCTTGTCCATGAGTGAAATGTATACCTCATTACTCCAAGAAAAGTAGGTGTTTTTTACTTTCCTTGCCCTACTACCATAGGTAAGGAAAGTATTGCTTTCCAAAAAAATTAAGGTACCCCAATATCAAGTTTTCTATACGTTTCAAGGTCCCCTGAGTCCAAAAACATGATTTTTGGGTGTTGGTCTGTGTGTGTGTATGTCTGTGAACACGATAACTCCATTCCTAATTAACCGATTGACTTGAAATTTTAAACTTGAGGTCCTTATACCATGAGGACCCGACAATAAGAAATTCAATAAAATTCAATTCAAGATGGCGGAAAAAATGGCGGATAATTACTAAAAAACCATGTTTTTCACGATTTTCTCAAAAACGGCTCTAACGATTTTCTTTAAATTTATACCATGGATAGCTATTTATAAGCCCTATCAACTGACATGAGTCTCATTTCTGGGAAAATTGCAGGAGCTGCGTAATATTCTCGAGAAATATGGCGGATAATTACTAAAAAACCATGTTTTTCACAATTTTCTCGAAAACGGCTCTAAAGATTTTCTTCAAATTTATACCATGGATAGCTATTTATAAGCCCTATCAACTGACATGAGTCTTATTTCTAAGAAAATTGCAGGAGCTGCGTAATATTCTCGAGAAAAATGGCGGATAATTACTAAAAAACCATGTTTTTCACGATTTTCTCAAAAATTACTCGACTGATTTATTTCAAATTCATACTCCGTATAGTTATTTATCAGCCCCATCAACTGGCATGAGTCTCCTCTCTGGGAAACTAATGGGGGGTTCACCCCATCCTTGAGAAATGTACTTTGTAACCTCCTTCTCGTGCATGAGGTAGGTAGGTAGAGCAGTCTATAAAAATAACACATAGTCGAGATATTTCATCTGTAGAACAGCTGTTTTGACGACTTTTAAAAAATCATCGGATTTCACAATTTACACAAAGGAAAAAGTACTCTGAAAACAATAATTATATACACACATATACAGTAGTCCGATCGTAGTTTCAAATAATTATGTTGCCGCCAATCGTCATTATGTTATTTCTCTAAATTATTATCGTTTAAGAATGAGGCTCCCAGTTCAATGAGCAAGGAAAGTTGTGTGAGTGTACCACACCAGATTTTTTTATATGTTCTATTAATTCACTACAAATTAATGTTTATACTACCTGCTTATAGCTATTTCAAGTGGGAATAAAATGAAATACTTGACAAAATTGATTATAAGTAGTTGAAACATGTGGTGAATTGATGAAACATGAAGAAATGTTTCTAGAGAATTTTCATTTCATTCCAATTGTAGTTTGTGGTAGTCCTATAATTGTTTAGTGTGAGATAAAAATTAATTGATGTTGCTTTCTATGACGAAACACTATATAATAACTTTGTTGTGGTTGAGACACTGTGTTACTAGTAAATATTTGAAAAAACACTTACTTTTCTTGGAGTAATGAGGAATGCATTTCACTCCTGAAGAGGAAATGAAGAAGAGGCTGATGAAGCTCTTGTCCATGAGTGAAATGCATACCTCATTACTCCAAGAAAAGTAGGTGTTTTTACTTTCCTTGCCCTACTACCATAGGTAAGGAAAGTATTGCTTTCCAAAAAAATTAAGGTGCCCCAATTTCAAGTTTTCTATGCGTTTCAAGGTCCCCTGAGTCCAAAAACATGATTTTTGGGTATTGGTCTGTGTGTGTGTGTGTGTGTATGTCTGTGAACACGATAACTCCATTCCTAATTAACCGATCGACTTGAAATTTTAAACTTAAGGTCCTTATACCATGAGGACCCGACAATAAGATATTCAATAAAATTCAATTCAAGATGGCGGAAAAAATGGCGGATAATTACTAAAAAACCATGTTTTTCACGGTTTTCTCGAAAACGGCTACAACGATTTTCTTCAAATTTATACCATGGATAAATTTATACCATATTCATAAGAACTATCAACTGGCATGAGTCTCATTTCTGGGAAAATTCCAGAAGCTCCGTAATATTCTTGAGAAAAATGGCGGATAATGACTAAAAAGCCATGTTTTTCACGGTTTTCTCGAAAACGGCTCTAACGATTTTCTTCAAATTTTTACCATGGATTTATAAGCCCTATCAACAGACATGAGTCTCATTTCTGAGAAAATTGCAGGAGCTCCGTAATATTCTTGAGAAAAATTACAGTTACTAAAAAACCATGTTTTTCACAATTTTCTCAAAAACGGCTCTAACGTTTTTTTTTTCAAATCCATACCCTGTATAGTTATTTATTAGCTCTATCAACTGACATGAGTCTTTTTCCTGGGGTACTAATGGGGGTCCACCCAATCCTTGAGAAATGGACTTTGTAACCTCCTTCTCGTGCATGAGATAGGTAGGTACACGGTTTTTACTTTTTCTTCTTCCATATACCGTGGGTACGGTAGGTAGAGCAGTTTATAAAAAGAACACAGTCATAGTCAAGATATTTCATCTGTAGAACAGCTGTTTTGACGAATTTAAAAAAAATAATCGAATTTCACAATTTACATAAAGGAAAAAGTACTCTGAAAACAATTGTATATACACATATACAGTAGTCTGATCGTAGTTGCAAATATGTTGCCGTCAATCGTCATTATGTTATTCCCCTAAATTATTCTCGTTTGATAATGAGGCTTATAGTTCAATGAGCAAGGAAAGTTGTGTGAGTGTACCACACCAGATTTTTTCAAATATTTACCAGTAACACAGTGTCTGAACTACAACAAAGTTAAAAATTAATAATTTAGTGTGATGGACAAAGATGAAAGCATTAACTTTTTCTTCAAATTTAATAGCATTTCATGAAAAATATATTATTTATATATGAATCGTGTTAAATATATAAATCATGAGGGATCAAAAATGATAAAATAATTAACTTTTCTATATGAAGCATTACATAGAAATGTTATCAAATCGATAAAATTGAACAATGCATAAGTATATGACAGCAACCAAACAGAATATACAAAGAAAAATTGTGGCAATATTGAGGTAAAAATTTGTAGGCCTACTAAACTTCATATTCTCAAATTGGAAAGACCAGACATTCTCTTATCAGAATCATGTTTATCTACTGATGACGTCTGATCGATTTCATAATCATTGTACTCTCTTTGAGATGCCGTCCACAGCTCATCTTCTTTCAATAAATTAGTGAACGTCTCATCGTCCATCTCCTTCCAATTTTTACCATGGATTTATAAGCCCTATCAACAGACATGAGTCTCATTTCTGAGAAAATTGCAGGAGCTCCGTAATATTCTTGAGAAAAATTACAGTTACTAAAAAACCATGTTTTTCACAATTTTCTCAAAAACGGCTCTAACGTTTTTTTTTTCAAATCCATACCCTACCCTGTATAGTTATTTATTAGCTCTATCAACTGACATGAGTCTTTTTCCTGGGGTACTAATGGGGGTCCACCCAATCCTTGAGAAATGGACTTTGTAACCTCCTTCTCGTGCATGAGATAGGTAGGTACACGGTTTTTACTTTTTCTTCTTCCATATACCGTGGGTACGGTAGGTAGAGCCGTTTATAAAAAGAACACAGTCATAGTCAAGATATTTCATCTGTAGAACAGCTGTTTTGACGAATTTAAAAAAAATAATCGAATTTCACAATTTACATAAAGGAAAAAGTACTCTGAAAACAATTGTATATACACATATACAGTAGTCTGATCGTAGTTGCAAATATGTTGCCGTCAATCGTCATTATGTTATTCCCCTAAATTATTCTCGTTTGATAATGAGGCTTATAGTTCAATGAGCAAGGAAAGTTGTGTGAGTGTACCACACCAGATTTTTTCAAATATTTACCAGTAACACAGTGTCTGAACTACAACAAAGTTAAAAATTAATAATTTAGTGTGATGGACAAAGATGAAAGCATTAACTTTTTCTTCAAATTTAATAGCATTTCATGAAAAATATATTATTTATATATGAATCGTGTTAAATATATAAATCATGAGGGATCAAAAATGATAAAATAATTAACTTTTCTATATGAAGCATTACATAGAAATGTTATCAAATCGATAAAATTGAACAATGCATAAGTATATGACAGCAACCAAACAGAATATACAAAGAAAAATTGTGGCAATATTGAGGTAAAAATTTGTAGGCCTACTAAACTTCATATTCTCAAAATTGTAAAGACCAGACATTCTCTTATCAGAATCATGTTTATCTACTGATGACGTCTGATCGATTTCATAATCATTGTACTCTCTTTGAGATGCCGTCCACAGCTCATCTTCTTTCAATAAATTAGTGAACGTCTCATCGTCCATCTCCTTCCAACCCTTCGGAGGCCCTTCATCGAACAATATGTCATGAGCATCTTCGATTGTTTGTAGGATCCAATTTCGATGTTCTTGAATGTTTTCAAAAATTTGCAATTTTTTACTAACAGTAGATGTTATTTGAGACTGTGTTAATACGCCAGTCAACTCTCCATCGCATTCCAGCAAAGCTCCCAATTTTTCTGGGAGAATTTGAAGGTCCTGGGCACCTCTGTCTTTATATTCTGTACATATTTTTCGGTTTTGATCTTCCGGTGGACAATCTGTAGGATTCACTGACACAAAACCAGCTTTGATATACTCGTTTTCAGCTTGAGGATGTTTTCCCTCAAACGACAGTAATCGGCACCCGGAGTCTGTCAAGATGTGAGGAAATCTGTTGAGCTCGACTTCTGGTACATGGAACACAGTCCTGCGTGTTCTCACCATTGCCAAATCGACAAAAGAACTGTCACTGTTACCAGGGTGCAGATCGATTTCAAATCCAATCGACTGAAATTCCCATAGTTGGTGTTGCGAACACTTGAAATCTCCCCAGCCAGTCATTACAGTCACCTTCAACACACAATTATTTTTAAGAATTGTATGCTACAAACTTATCAAAGATTACAATACTGCAATAATAATTCTTATTTGACTTAAAATTTTGCAAAAATAATAACACTGTGATGTGATCCCAAAAGTCCGTCTTTTTTGCGCAGGTTTTATTGAAAGGAAGAAAGAAACTTTATTTTGCCAAAATACAAAATCACTAGAAAATATTTCCAATTAATAATTAAAATATACATACATAAACATAGAAATTATAATCAGTATTTTAAAAAAATGACTACATTGTCACAACTTGTAAAATATTTCATGCCTGATACCAACAATAAAATTAATATTTACTCTCTTTTGGCTTACGGCATTCTGATTGGGCTACTATCTACTCTATTTGTTTTATTCAATTATCAATAAGTAGACCTGTTTTTCTTTCTAATTTTAAATACTACAGAACTACCACGATTATACAAATCGATGTTGTTTTATTGCTTTCTATGACGGAACACTTGATAGGATAGCTTTTCTGAAGTTAAGATACTTTGTTTCGAACTAATTTTTTTATTTAATTAATAAGTAGGACTATTCTTTTTTCTATTGTTAAATACAGAACTACTAGGTACGATTATATTTGAATTATAATGTTGTTCTATTGTTTTCCATGACGAAACACTTGATTATTATTAGCGTATGGCACATATATATAGACGCACACAAACACGTAAGTACCTAGTCAAAGAAAAATCTGGTCGTGAGACCGTTGTCAGGTTAATAAAATATTGTAAATATATTAAATTTTGATGTCGAGGTTGTCAATAACTTGATAATAACTTTTATTAAGTCAAGAAACTGAGTTTTAAAGAAAATATTTAAATACACTTACTTTTCTTGTTTGGAGATATGGAATGTATGATACACTCTTGAGAAATCAGTGCTTTATTACCCTGAACCTATTTTAGGCTCGTAGGGGCTCGTGAGTTGGAGGATTCTATTTGTATTTTATAAACTTTTACAATGCAATTACATTTTTTTCTAGAAATTATTTTTATTTATTTTGGAAAGGATACTTATTTTTAAGGGTTGGACTGTTAGATTAAAATAGCTAAAAACATGAGAATTGAATTTGATCTGCAATTGGTTTGGTCATTGATGCCTTCTGTATACATTTAATACCTTCTGCTTCATCCATTACCTACACTCTTTTGGGATCGATAGCGTTATGAAACTCAAAACAAGTAGCTAATTCAACACAATGTTACCGACTAAATTTGATCTATCTTTTTATCTGTAGTGTCTATTCTTTCAATCTATTATTTTATTCTATTAAGTTACCGTATCATTTTTACATAACCTCTATAATGCATATTCCAAATTAAGGTTTAAATCAGTTTTGGGCAAATGACTGTTGTTTTTACCTGGGTTTTAGTTGTATATGATTAAATTAAATTAATGTTCATCTAGTTCAGTGTTTGATTTAATTTCAATTCTGCTGGTTTATATTTGTATTCACCTACCCTACGTGATATATAAATATGCCCACATTATAATGCCAACAGTACCGTATTTAAAACTTCCGCAACCAATAGACGGTGGCGACAAATAAACTAGAACTAATAACCCACCTGGTGAGGTTCAGGCAGGGGCTGCAAGCAACTAGCCGAAGTGAGAAACCACGATCCACCAACAAATGCTCCCGCACAATATTTTTCTTTTTGATTAGGACTGTCCCATCCATCATCTTGCTTAGGACTTGTAACATTACTTATCACCAGCAAGGCTATCCAGCTAGTGTTAAAGTCAACACCCCATGGCAGAAGATGAGCTGCCAGTGACATCTCTTTCTCTCTCTTCCCTTCGCTAATGTTCAATCGACACACTTGTAAAATATTATCTTTGTCTTCCTCTTCCCTACTAGCAAAACTGTTTTACGATTTGTCAATGAAATCTTGCCAATGTATCAAAAATCAAGTCAATGAAATGGTTCTCACCTTGAACAACCGCGGATGATGGTTGGAATGTTTCTCATTTGATGAAGAAATCAAACTTATAGACGATAAAGCAAGCTTTTAATGATTTTGTTGTCATGAAAAGTTTTAACTGCTAGGTAATGAAACACATGTTCATAGAGTAAAGTGTCAAATCATGTTTTTTTTTTAAATCGAACATTTGTGATTGGTTCAATTTGGAAAAGATCTGAAACTTCAATATTTTATTCACAGTCAACATTTTTATTCTTTTCTATTTTGTTGAATTAATTCAATTCAATCAATTTAGGACTTCATATCATGAAAACAGAAGAGTTCTTCATTTTTATTAATGAAATGAACCTTTCTGAATAAGTTTTCCAATTAATTTTTTTAATTACTTGTTCATATCTCTCCCAAATTTAGTAATGGATATTCTGATGCCTTTTTATGCAGAGGTAGAGACATCAATTATAATTTATGAATAAACCGTAAACATTTTAATCATTTTTTTATTTATTTAGCTTGAAGCTTTACTTCTTGAAAACCATGAACTTATTTTATTTTCTGAGAACAATTCTTATTACTCAATTTCTACTATTTCTAGAAAAAGGCATATTTCAATAAAGTAACTTTCAACGTTTTTTGTTGAAACTTCTGTAAGAATGTATTGTGTACAGAATTCTACTTAAAATAAGTTGTCAGAAAGACTTCTATGTATTTTACAACTTTTTATCCCAAATTTGACTTTTTGATTTGGTTTCAACATGGTTCAACATAACTGATATGACATAGAATTATTTATTATGATACGGTGACTCTAGAACTGCGTTTATACCAAAGTTATTAACAAAATGATAATTTTTCCGTCCTTATTCTATTAGATTGAACATAGGTAAAATATCATACACATGATGAACATATGTGCTATATGCTATGTGCATAAGGACGGAGAAATAAACATTCTGTTAATAACTTTGGTGTAAACGCAGCTTTACAGTAAGTTATAAGTCGTGATTAAATATGACACATTCAGTGGCGGATCCAGGATTGGCCAAAGGGGGGGGCTAGGCGTTTGGAGGGGGGCGAAAGCACCGGGGGGTGTGGATACCTTCCGCATGGCGGGGGGTCCGGGGAATTGCCAAAATTTAAGTGTAAAATCACACATTTCTAGGTCGTTTTTAACTCTATTTAGAGTTTAGAGGCAAAAAATTATGGTTTGACTCGAGAATATTGACTAAAAATAAAAGGATTTTGAAGCCATTAGAATGTTTTTGCATTAAAATATCATATCTGACCCTTTGACCGTAAGATTTTAACGTTGAAAGCTTTACCTTTTTTTTCATGTACGGAAATACTTTTAGTTAATGTTTTAGTTCTCGTATTCGGCGACCGAACAAGACAAATGACCCATTTTATCTAGTGTAAATTGGATACCCAAGGGGGGGCTAGCCCCCCTAGCCACTCTTTGGATCCGCCACTGCAAACATACTAAAGGGATCTCTGACTATACACTCTATAGTGAGGTCCACGTTATAATGGCAGTGGATAAAGATAGAAGAATAGCGATGCCGATTCTCTGCATTAATTAATTTTATTTCTACACTGTCAAAAACATAATTGGCATGGTTGTGGACCTAGAAAAGGATAGTACCACCGGCTTTGTCGAATGATAGACAAGGATAGCAAAACCAAAGTTGATCAAATACTGTCATTATAACGTGGACCTCACTATAGCACTGTATACTGTACGGTATTTTTGATTCCAAAACATTGTGAAAACTATCCAAGGGGAAGAAATAATAGCCTAATGCAATATTGAATCCTATCACGTTCAACCTGTTCTGTGTGATGAATATTAGTGACGCTTTTGGAAACAAGCCAAGCCAAGCATTTCGAGAACTGCATTTCAAATAAAGAGAAGATTGTCCAACTCAATTTCTTCACAAATAGTAGTTCTACAATCATAGTACTAGTAATAGTAAGCTGAATAAGGAAAGTACGGTAGACTACGTGGGATGATGATTGTACATTAACCGACAAAGGCCAGGGTCTGAATGTATGCAGAAACTAGAAAGTGGCAATACATGAAGATGAAGGCGTTATGTGAATAATATGTGATCTGTGGTCAGCCTATTTTTCCCATCTTCTCCTCAAACATGTCTTCCTCCTCCTCCTCGACCTCCTCGTCCTCCTCCTCCTACTCCTCCTCCTTCTCCTCCTTCACCTCCTCCTTCTCCTCCAACTCCACCTCCTTCAACTCCACCTCCTTCAACTCCTCCTCCTCCTCCTCCTCCTCCTCCTCCTCCTCCTCCTACTCATCCTCCTCCTCCTTCTCCTCGTCCTCCTCCTCCTTCTCCTCCTCCTTCACCTCCTTCTCCTCATCCTCCTTCTCCTCCTCCTCCTCCACCTCCTTCTCCTCCTCCTCCTCATCTTCCACCTCCTCAAACCTCCTCCTCCTCATCTTCCACCTCCTCAAACCTCCTCCAACATGCACGTTTCTAGTCACAAGTGTTTAAAACAGATACTGTATTTTTAAATGGTTTTGAACTTGAAAACAAGATTCGAATTCTATCAAAAGATTATAATTTCTGTTATAATGTGGAGTTGATTTTCCTTGCCAAACTGAGAATAAAGATTTGAGTTATCTAAATTTCAATAGTATTGTTCTTTTCGTATTGTAAAGCTGCGTTTACACCAAAGTTATTAACAAAATGTTGATTCTATTACCTTGTAGATTCTATTAGATTATTATGTAACTTATCATACACATGATGAACATATGTGTTTTTCAAGTTCCGTTCAATCTAATAGAATCTATAAGGATTAAGTTATTAACATTTTGTTAATAACTTTGATGTAAACGCAGCTTTAGTTATTCAGTTCAGTAGTTCAGACGTGATGATGCGTCAGTCGTGAATTTTCTATCCAGTAAGTGTTTAAGCCAATTCTTTCCTTTCTTATTATCATAGACTCTATCAGGAGCGCCCCTAATTTTTATTGTAGCGAGATTCGATGGTGAACTTTGGTGTCACATTGTAAAAATTTCATATCAAAATCCTTAGCATAATCAATCATTCAACTTCAAAGTTGAACCAAAGTCTGCTAGTGAAATTCGCGTTTCTTAGGCGACTCGCTCTATCAGTAACCCGTGCTTCGCAAGGGTCTGATTTAAAACTTGACAAACTGAAAACTTGACCGTGTGGAATCTTGAAGAGTTTGAAATAGGCCTAGAACCATTCTTGGTAAATTAGAATATATATATATGCGAAATTTCAAGTTAAGTTCATTGGTTCAGACTTGATTATGATGCGTCATACGTGAATTTCCTATCCCGTACGTGTATGAGCCAGTTCTTTCCTTTATTATAGGTAGTATAGATTAATAAAAACATCAGAGTTGAACTATAATATTTTTAACATTTGATATAAATCTTGGAGTTAATAAATTTATCAAATAGCTGTTGAAACAATCAATATACGAAACAAAACATTTAGTGCTGGCTGCACAGAATCCGGTTAAATTTCAATCGTGATTAATTCCACGAGTACAAATTAGAGAAGCCTTCTCCTATTGGTTCTTGTGAAATTAATAATGATTAAAATTTAACCGGCTTCATTGCAAACGGGACCTACCCACTAAAGCTGCGTTTACACCAAAGTTATCAACAAATAATGTTAATAACATAATCCTTATAGATTCTATTTAGATTGAACGGAACTTGACAAACACATATGTTCATCATGTGTATGATAAGTTGTGTTCAATCTAATGTTAATAACTTTGGTGTAAACGCAGCTTAACAAAATTCAAATCGGACCCGGCTGCACAAAAGCCTGTTGAATTTTTATTCGAGCTTGTTGAATTAAATACCAATCAGAGAAGGCTTTTTTGGAAATACAGCTTCTCCGATTGGTTCTCGTGGCATTTAATCACTGTTGAAATTCAACAGGCTTTGTGCAACCGAGCCAGATTCAATAATCTCATTTGCGATCTTACCACGTTCATAATAAGTTGCAACTTTCTCAGGTCAGCATTCGCAAAACATGTATCTTCAGGTTTCATCGCTAGAGTGCAATAATTAGCATTGTTCATTTTACTGGAATGTCAAATCTATATAAATACAGGGTGTTTCAGAAGTAGTGTCGAAAATTTTAGGGTATTGTACCTGGATGCTAGGAGACTACAAATGTCATATTTGAAGTGTCCAAAACTCAGCGGTTATCCTTATAGCTGCCATTTTTTTTTTTCACTTAAAATTTTTATCTCAAGAACGAAATGTTGTATTGATCTGAAATTTGGCATGAATATTTATGCTATAAAGACTCGACTATGAAAAATAAAAAAAAAAATTTTCGTTGAAATTTTTCAAAATGGCGGCCATTTTAAATTTTTGATGGCGAATGTCTCGAAAACCGTCCATTTTACAGAAAATTTACAAGAGACAAAAAAGTTAGCAATTTTTTCACGATTCCAATGATACCTAATTTATTAAGATTGGTCGAAGAATAACAGAAAAATTAATTTTTTCGTACTGCATGCATGACCACTTTTCACCATTCAAGATCAATATTAATTTTTAATTCCAGATGTATTTAAGATGAAGCTTTGAAACTCGGTATGGCTCCATATGGGCAAACAGATTATTTTACAATGGTTTTCAGATGATAATGTTTGTCTTGTAAAAGTATTGTTGTTTCATTAAAAGTAAAGAACCAGATGTAGTGCTTCCTATTTCTTAGTCTCACGTTTCCTAGGTCTTATTTCTATCTTGAATTTCTAGTTTCAATATTTTCTTACGTTGCTTCTACACAAATATTTAATTATTGTAATGGAATTTAGTTCGCTGGAGTACACCGATATTCACTTCATGTATGGAGCAGCTCTTGGCAATGCGACCGAAGCAAGAAGAATGTATGCAGCTGCATTTCCAAACCGCCGTCTCCCTTCCGACAAGGTGTTCACAAGAACTCACAATCGGCTGAGAGAAGTTGGTTCATTTGAACGGAACAGGGTAATTGCTGGTAGGCCTCGAGCAGTTCGAAATGTTGCTTTTGAAGAGGAAGTATTGCAGAAATTCGATTTCAATCCTAGAACGAGTACGAGAGCAGTTGCAAAGCAAATCAATTCAAGTGCTTCTTCTGTGTGGCGTGTACTAAACAAGGAAGACTTCACCCCTTCCGCTTTCAAAAAGTTCACTTATTGGTTGAACGCGACTATGAGCCAAGAGTAAACTGTGCCCGTTGGTTTCTTCAGCAAGACATTATCCAACCAAATTTTCTAGAAAATGTGTTATTTACCGATGAGTCCAGCTTTACAAGAGAAGGAATCTTCAACTCTCGCAACAGTCACGTCTGGGCCTTGGACAATCCTCATGAGGTCAAAGTGCGTGGTTATCAGCATAGATTTTCGCTGAATGTTTGGACGGGTATCTTAGGTAATCGCGTGATTGGACCATACATTCTTCCTAATTGTCTGAATTCTCCCACGTACATTACTTTTTTAAGAGACATACTACCAGAACTTTTGGAAGATGTGCCTCTTGCAAACAGATATAATATTTGGTTTCAACATGATGGTGCCCCTGCTCATTTCGGAAATGTTGTTACGGACTTTCTGAACATGACCTATCATCAGCGGTGGATTGGGCGGGGTGGACCAGTACCGTGGCCCGCACGTTCACCTGACCTCAACCCTTTAGATTTTTTTTTCTGGGGCCATATGAAAGACCTTGTTTACAGCACGCCAGTAGAAAACGAAGAAGACCTTGTGGCAAGAGTGGTTGCTGCAGCAGGTGCCATTCAAGATGATGAAAATGCTTTTATAGCAGTTCGACGGTCCATGATTGAAAGGTGCAGACTGTGTAATCAAGTTGAAGGACGGCATTTTGAGCAATTGCTGCATTAGTATCAGTGAACCGATTTGAGTGAAATTAATATTTTTCAATGTAAAATAAAATTTGGAGGAAAGTTATTCTTGTATATTTCTGTAATAAGAACGGTTTTCATGAAATTATAAAAAAAATTAATATTGATCTTTAAATGGTGAAAAGTGGTCATGCATGCAGTACGAAAAAAATTAATTTCTCTGTTATTCTTCGACCAATCTTAATAAATTAGGTATCATTGGAATCGTGAAAAAATTTGCTAACTTTTTTGTCTCTTGTAAATTTTCTGTAAAATGGACGGTTTTCGAGATATTCGCCATCAAAAATTTAAAATGGCCGCCATTTTGAAAAATTTCAACGAAAATTTTTTTTTTTATTTTTTATAGTTGAGTCTTTATAGCATAAATATTCATGCCAAATTTCAGATCAATACAACATTTCGTTCTTGAGATAAAAATTTTTAAGTGAAAAAAACAAAATGGCAGCTATAAGGATAACCGCTGAGTTTTGGACACTTCAAATATGACATTTGTAGTCTCCTAGCATCCAGGTACAATACCCTAAAATTCTCGACACTACTTCTGAAACACTCTGTATATATAAAAGCGAAATGGCACTCACTCACTGACTGACTGACTCACTCACTCACTCGCAGAACTAAAAATCTACTGGACCAAAAACGTTTAAATTTGGTAGGTATGTTCAGTTGGCCCTTTAGAGGCGCACTAAGAAATCTTTTGGCAATATTTTAACTCTAAGGGTTGTTTTTAAGGGTTTAAAGTTCTTTTTTAGCATGTATATTCTTCTTCTCCCAATCTCTTAATTATAATTGAAATTTCCATATCATATATGATAAAAATGCTCAAATGAAAAATGCAGGCGAGCGAAGCGAGCCTGCTGATCTTATCCATGGACGATCCAGTCGGGGGTCCAGGGGGCGGAGCCCCTGGCTAGACGGATATGGCAAGCGAAGCGAGCCTTACGGCTAGTAAATTTATAAATTGAAGTGTTGATACACGTCATCATCTGTTGACAAAAGCTCAGCATGTTTCAGAGAATCAGTGTTGTTTAGTTGGATTATTGCCAAGCCCCACAATGTAGGTGAATTCGACGAGAGTGGAATTGACTAAAGCCGAGACAATTTATCGTACTGGAATATAAAGTGATGAAATATATAAATAGATGGATAGATTAAATTCTTTTGCTATCGGACCATACAGTCATAAGCAACGTCAATAAATTATTCATAGCACTTGACATTTATTATATTAAACTTATTATTACACTTATTTTTATTTATGTAAAGAATGTGTGAAAAACTCCTCCAAAGAATACAAGGGGTTTGCTCGCAGAAGATCAAATAGCGATTTGCCGAACAAAGAGAATCAATATTGAAGATAGAATGGATAACTAGTATAGCCTATAAAACGTCTCCTAAAATCTAAATTCTGAATCGAAATTCAAATATTGATTTCCTCTAGAGTGGAATTCTACAACTAAGCTAATGACCTTTTTTACTTTCCTTGATCTATTACCATAGGTAAGGAAAGTATTGCTTTCCAACAAAATTTAAGGTACCCTAATTTCATGTTTTCTATATGTTTCAAGGTCCCCTGAGTACAAAAAAAAAAGATTTTTGTGTGTGTGTGTGTGTGTGTGTGTGTGTGTGTGTGGTGTGTGTGTCTGTGAACACGATAACTCCATTCCTAATCAACCGATTGACTTGGAATTTTAAACTTAAGGCCCTTATACCATGAGGATCCGACAATAAGGAATTCAATAAAATTCAATTCAAAATGGCGGATAATGGCTAAAAAACCATGTTTTTCACGGTTTTCTCGAAAACGGCTCTAACGATTTTCTTCAAATTTATACCTTAGATAGCTAATTATAAGCCCTATCAACTGACATGAGTCTCATTTCTGGGAAAATCGCAGGAGCTCCGTAATATTCCTGAGAAGGATGAATTTTGTTAAATTTCTATCACGATTTTCTCAATAATGACTTGACCGATTTTGTTCAAATTTGTACCCTGTATAGTTATATATCAGCTCTATTAACTGGCATGAGTCTCCTCCCTGAGAAACTAACAGGGGGTCCACCCCATCCCTGAGAAATTTACTTTGTAACCTCCTTCTCGAGCGTGAGATAGGTAGGTAGAGCAGTTTATTCTAAAGAACACATGTCGATATTTTATTTGTAGAACAGCTGCTGTTTCGACAAATTTTAAAAAATCCTCAAATTTCATAATTCAAACAAAGGAAAATGTACTCTGAAAACAATAACAATAGTATAATCGTAGTTTTAATTATTTAGCCGCCAATCGGCATAATGTTATTCCCCTTAATTATAGTCGTTTAAGAATGAGGCTTATAGATCAATGAGCAAGGAAAGTTGTGTGAGTGTACCACACCAGATTTTTTAATTGGAAATTTGGTGCCCCTAAATATTTGGCGCCTCCAAATATTTTGCGCCCTGGGCTATAGTCCAGTCAGCCCATTTATAAGGGACCTGGTGGAGTAGGATACTGTATCAGAGTTGTCTCAGCTATTAGCCTACTGAGGGGTCTTTATCCTTCAGGATTGTTCCAGTCCATTTATTCTGCAGGTCACTCAGGCCATCGACGGCTCGTGCGCTAGAGAGAATCAAATTTATAGGATCTGGGAGACAGGTTGGCTGCGAAAACAGATTAAAGAGAGAGAGAGGGCGAATAGAACAAGGATGGAAGAGAAGCTCGATTCCAAGTAGTGATACCGTAGCAAGAGGGGTTTTGCCAAGATTTGAGCCAAACGCGTGAGTCACCACAGCTCTTTCGGAGACTTATCACAGCCAGTCGAGTTCAACTTTCCCCCTCCCTCCTCCAACGCCCTGCCAGCTGCACTCTCACAACACGACAATAAATTAATTCAAGTATTTTTCTCATTTGGCTTTTCAGATCGTTAGAGCCAGACTGCTAATGAACGACACATCACACAGAAAGGAAAGCACTGAAACCACCAGCGATGTTCAGAAATAAAATATATTCTGGAGTTTTAGTTTTCATTCCCCTACTGTTGTCATTATTCTGCTTGAGATAACAATTTTCCCTATAAGTTCCAGTTTCGATTAACTAGAATTTAGAATTTACTGAGGATGTTTATAGGACTATTTTCAATTCTTCAAGATCGCATTGGGTTTTCAAATTTGTTACAGTTGAAAGATGAAAGTTGTAAGTTGAAAGTTAAGTTGATATTTTTGAATATTTTCTCCTATTTTCTTTTTCAATTATTTTTTTCATTTTTTCCAATTTTCACTATTCAAATTTTTCTCTTGAAGGTTGAAAGTTGAATAAATTTAGTTGATATTTTTCAATTTTTTCCTTCAATTATTTTTTTTCCATTTTTTTCTTCAATTTTATTTTTTTTTACCGCAGTCAAATTACACTACAGCGTTTCTAATCTTGGTTAGATCTGTGATAGTACCTATATACAACCTACAACGCATGCGCGTTACCAGCTACTAGCCAACTGTTTCCTACTCAAAATACAGCTACGGTGTACCACGTGTTTCCAATGAGTCATCAGCTCTCCACTGCCCTCTTGCCCCACTACTGAATGACCCGCGATTCGCCCCGTATCTTGCACAGGATTATTTAATTAATTAGAAGCTCTGTAAATCTTGGCATGGCCGCTATCATCAATTCCTTTCCAAGGCAGATCGTCCAGTCTGAAAAGCCGCCAAAAGCCAAATTATGCAGGATAATAATAAATAGCTACTGTACCGTAATTTGCACTAAAGTTGAAAACCAGTAAGCTCAACAAAGTTCATCCAAGGAGCAGTAGTTAATAAGTTTAGAATAGGAATAATATATTGCCTGCCCTACTTTACAATAAGGTGAATTTGAAAAATAAATAATATAATTTGAGTGATTTGAGATATTACCATGATTAACAATAATAAATATCGGGGCACCGAGCTTCGCTCGTTATTTATTTATTGACTTTTGATAAACGGAAAACAATTCTTTAAAATGATTGGGGAAGTACTAACAGGCACAGCTCAAAATACTGTTTCTTTCCCGAATTTTGATTTATACACTTTAAATAGTCCAGAAAGTAGGTTATGTTCCATACACTTGAATTCAGGTTCATTTTTCTGTTCAAACATTTGACAACAAAAAATTTATAATTTAGATTATATACAAACCAAATTGAATAACAATTAACACTCACTAATCACTTGAAATTGTCAAAATACAGCTACGGTGTACCACGTGTTTCCAATGAGTCATCAACTCTCCACTGCCCTCTTGCCCCACTACTGAATGACCTGCGATTCGCCCCGTATCTTGCACAGGATTATTTAATTAATTAGAAGCTCTGTAAATCTTGGCATGGCCGCTATCATCAATTCCTTTCCAAGGCAGATCGTCCAGTCTGAAAAGCCGCCAAAAGCCAAATTATGCAGGATAATAATAAATAGCTACTGTACCGTAATTTTCACTAAAGTTGAAAACAAAGTTCATCCAAGGAGCAGTAGTTAATAAGTTTAGAATAGGAATAATATATTGCCTGCCCTACTTTACAATAAGGTGAATTTGAAAAATAAATAATATAATTTGAGTGATTTGAGATATTACCATGATTAACAATAATAAATATCGGGGCACCGAGCTTCGCTCGTTATTTATTTATTGACTTTTGATAAACGGAACACAATTCTTTAAAATGATTGGGGAAGTACTAACAGGCACAGCTCAAAATACTGTTTCTTTCCCGAATTTTGATTTATACACTTTAAATAGTCCAGAAAGTAGGTTATGTTCCATACACTTGAATTCAGGTTCATTTTTCTGTTCAAACATTTGACAACAAAAATTTATAATTTAGATTATATACAAACCAAATTGAATAACAAAATAACACTCACTAATCACTTGAAATTGTCAAATAATAATCAACTTTGAAAATTATGATATACTGTAGTTTAGGAGGATTATCATGTCATGTCAACAAATCAGATTATGTTGATCAAATCGATTAAATTGTCTAGCTAGATAAAATTTCTCGCCGATTGATTATGATTACACAGCTGGAAATAATTATGTCTCTCTCCCACACAGGCACACGCATCTTCTGTTATCGAGAGACGACGAAATTGTCATCTGTTTTCCAAGGAAGAATTATTATCCTTTTAATGTCGTTCAACGAGTTTTCCAAAGAATGAGACCTAGTGCAATCGAATCTTTTTATCATAAACCTACTATGTTCCAAATTTCGTAAAAATCGTTAGAGCCGTTTTCGAGATCCGTAAAACATAAATAACCACATATCAAAATAGCCAGTTATAAAAATAATCAGATATAAAAATAACCAGATATATAAATACAGAAATTGCTAAAAGGATATAATTGTAATAATTTCCAATCTAGCAGTTCAAACATTTAACCAAGCAACTATAAATAAGCTACTAATGAAATAAAATGAAGCTCAATACATTAAACCACATACATCATAGCTAGAAAGTAGCATACATCGCTACATGCTATCAGGCAATCGCTACAGGCAATCTAATTCCCATGTCCACCGACAAAGGAGAGAATTCAGAAAATATCTTGTAACAATGTATAGATTGATTATATACAAATGTGAGTTTAATTTCCCACAGCTTCTCTCTCAAAATAAAAGTGTGCTGACTATAAAACAGCTCGAGGCTAAAGTGAAACTTGGAGAATTATTCAACAAATTAGCGTACTTGAGACCAGGTGTAAGGTGTGTCTTTGTTTTTGCGGTATAGGTATAAAAATAGTAAACACGCAGTTTATAGTTTGCATCATCATTTGAAATGCCTCTCCACTCTGAGAGTCAATTATTACTCTATTGGGTGTGCCGTGTAGCCTCCAACACTGCTTATTTTTGTACGGTTTCAGGTTGAAGAAACTTACCATACAATGTGGAGTTATTGATGGGCATTGAGGAATAATAGTCACGTATGCTGCAATATGTAAATGCTGAAGTTGAGAATAATAACTTGTTTATAGAGAGAACCGTGTCCATTTCTTCCTTCATTTCTTCCTTCATTTCTTCCTATCACGGTAGGTCTACTCGGTACGGTATCCAAAAGAAGATTTTCTCTTCATCTTATACTAGCAGGTAACCCGTGCTCCGCAAGGGTCTAATTAAAACTTGGCAACCTGAAAACCTGACCTACTGGAATCTTGAAGAATTTAAAATAGGCCTATTACCATCCTCGGTAAATTAAGAATCTATACATGCAAAATTTCAAGTTAATCAGTCCAGTAGTAGAAACATTTTTTCCCTCCTTGATATATTGCAAGGCGAATAAATTGTTGATGTGATAGGGGAGAAAAAGGGTACATTAAAAAATTATTTTGCTTGAGATGTAAGCTACTGTAAATAAATTTCTAAATGTTTTACAAAACAATTTCCATTCGGTCTACAAGAGTAAGGATAACTCATTACGAAGTAGCCCACCTAGCTTACTCATTATATACTTACTTATTATTTACTTAGTAATCTACTACTTTATAGTAAGAATACGAATTGATAATGTTAAGAATAAGATGTAGGCAATTCGACACTAGGAAAACATATTAGATGGCATTTGATTTTCCATAATAAGAACAAAATCAAAAGTAACGAATTAGATATAGCACAATAGGACAACGAATTATAATAGGACAATCTCGTTGATTGTGTTCCTAAAGGTATCAAATACCTTACAATACTTTAAAAAACTGAAAGGTTAACACAGATTCAGCACAGATTAAACGGAACTTGATAAACATCATCTGTATAGAATTTATTCTAATAGAATTTATAAGTACGGCGAAAAATCGTACGAACAAAAATCGATGCGTTTGTAACTGGCTGTGCTGATAGACTGATTAACTGATTGACAAGATAATAAGTAGTTTTCAATTCTGAAAACAGATCGAAATTTCGCTGGCTTCATCATAGCCACCGCCTGTATTAGAGGTGGCTATGCTATCATAGAAGGTGCTTGAAAGAAGCGTAACATTTGTTTCTATTAAGTTGAACAATTTCTAATACTCAAATATTCTGATTTGTATTATTCAGATTGATGATTTGGTGTTTAAATTTAAATGGACATAATCTACATAATATTTGGACAATTTAAGACAAAATTAGGAAATTGAAGAAGTTTTGGGCAATAGCCTGTTTTTTCTTTTCCGACTATTGTATTGTTTGCTCTAATAAATGAATAAATGAATACCATTCAACATTCATTCGAATACTATGTTCATTGAACCCAAGTGAATGATGCAATGATTTCAATTGATTCAAACCAAATTTCAGTATCGAAACAGAGTAACAATCATCTCGAAAGAAACATAAGAATATTATTTTTATTTAATATAACTCATAAGATAAAAAATGATGTTTTCCAAAGAGAGCAGGAAACGATTCAACCTTAGATTATCCATCAGATTGGAAATAACTGATCATTAACCTATCCTGAATTCGGTAATAGATTGGAATGAATAGCATGAAAATAGATCTTAAATCAAGATATGGAGAAAATATCCTGGAAACCCCAATACTAAGTGGTAATAAATACCTAGGCTATTAGCTATTGGAACATATCTTAAATGGCTCTATAATTAGAAAGCAGTTCCTCGCAAAATCTAATTTTACCCGGTAATACAAATATGTAGTAGGAACTGAACCATACCGGAAGTTTCAATTATTATCTTTGATAAGCAGAACGGTAGCTATTTGAAACCTCGTCAAATCGACGTAATTTTGAGTTACAACAAAATAATGGTTTGGGCAGAGAAAACTGCTATAATGAACTTCAATTTTCTTCAATTTGCTTTATTCTGTGGTTTGGGCTATTCGTTTACGAGTCCTTATATCATTTTCTGTAGAAGTGTTACTTATAATTTCTGAAGCGTTACCTATTTCTGAAGACTATGGATTTCTCAAATATTCAAATAAATTGATTGAACTTGGTTGAATTCTCACCTGATAACGATTAGTGTAATTATTTTCCGTGGAACAAAACGTATGTAATATCATAATTCAATTGCATTTATCTTTGTTTAATTGTCAGCTCGTCGGGTAACTAGTATGGAAACGATTTTTCAATGATTTTCCATGAAATAAGTAAAGATATTCGTTATGTACCGTAGTCTTCATATTCTCATTAATACTTGAACTACTGGACTGTGACATGGACTATATTGTATTTTTACTAGAGATTTTCCAGAGTTTTAAAGTAGAGTATGTAGATAGTAGACTAGTGCAGTAGAAAAAAACAGTGAATGGTTATTCCTTCATTCTTCATTCACCAAACAAACTGTAGACTAGAAAATAATGTTCGAAATTGAATTGATAATCTCATACAGAAGAAAACCTAGCTCAAATTTTCAAAACAGTAACTATTGAGCTAGACTGTAGGCGTAGGTTGCATACTGCATATGCCAGATGTGCAAGTACATCCCTTTTTTATTTTTACCCTCCCCCTATTAAATTGAGAATTTTATTAATGCTAGGGTGAGGGCTGTGTGGTTGATCGATATTGATAAGGGTAGACTGTCAGGGGTTGTGGGTGGATGAGGTTGGGTGGGGGTCGTAGAGGGGTTTGAAGTGATGAGGGGGTGGGAGGTTGTTGGTAGGGGATAAGGGTTTGTTATGAAGGTGGAAGCACAGTAGTGTAGTAGACAGACTTCTGACTACCTAGACGTCATCCATTGAGAGGATTTTATGGAGGCGTCAGTGCGGTACTTACGGCGGGCAAAACCCCTTCGGCTCCACTGATATTGTATTTGAATCAGTCACGCGACACGCAAGGAAGTGTCGGTCATAGAATGTGTTGGTGGCTTACTGCAGTTGAGAGTTGGCTTACATTTATTCAATAGTTATCTGATTTATTGTGTTCATGTCAAGAATTGACATTGAAAACTATTGAACAATAATTATTGTAAACCACAGCCTTATTTTTCAAAAGAGATCTTGCGTTCACGAATAGGCTATCAATCAATCAAACAAACAATAAAACAATATGTTGCTTATACGTGATCTTGCGTTCACGTATACAATTAATAAATATTACCATGTAATGCTAAACCACAGTCTTATTTTCAGAAGATATCTTGCGTCCACGTAGCTATATAATAGCTACTAGCAAATACGGACAATAAAGTGCGCAAACTCCACTGAAAGTGTAATTATTGCTCATAGTGAGATTCACTTAAAACTGACAGCATTCCTTATTTAAAACATGAATGCTTAGAATTCAAACAATGCTGACAATTTGATAATGAATCTCAGGTACCCAACTCAAGCATCTAACTGGCAGCATTGCCTATGAATAATATCAATGCTTCGAGTTCAACTAATTCTGACAGTTAGAGATGAAACTCACTATAGTGGTCGTACTTGACGAGCAGGTGAGAATCGGAAGAAGAAGCGGCAGGCCTCAGCATTCTTGGCATAACTTCACGGCGACTACAACTTCCGTCCGTGTATACAGTGCATTATACAGACATACAGGCTGCAACTTTTGTTTTCAGCAAGTCAGCCATTCGAGAATTTCTTCAGAACAATACAGCTTGTGTCTCCTAAACTGTACGATCTTGGAGACGCTCAAACTTCGTGGAGAAAGTTGCTTATGATCAGACAAACATATTCCGGAAGTTTGAAAATGTAAAGCTTGAATTCCAAGAACATAAATTGCTAGAGTTTGAGTAATATTATCTACAATCTATGTTTAGATAGATTGTAAGGCGTCTGCTTGGTTATAAGGTATGCATTTTTACAGCAACATCTTTTAAGTTACGAGTTACGAGAAAACAGGCAAAGCGTAAGTCAGCCAACCTAGATTGTAATATGATCGGGTATCTAGTAAAATAAATCCTACTCCTACAAATCAAATTAAGCCATTTGAAACGTGGGATAAATGAGGAATAGCAGCCTCTCTCATGAGAATTAATCTTAATAATTACTCACTCAAGTAATCGACGAGAACTTTTGGCGATATCTATGTTTGTTTTTAAACTATGATGGCGCTTTTTTCATATTTCAAGCTTTCTATATTTCGTATCCACCTTCATCCTCCATCAATCGTCGATTATAATCAATAATATAATGAGATATCAATTGGAGAAGGAATATAATGCAGTATGCGTGGGAGAATTTTGAGTGATTAGCAAGTGGCCTGGTAACAGAAAAAACACAAGAAGCCCACCTACTTGTAATTTTCCTAATAATAGAAAAAATTATTGATTTTATGAAAAATATTTCTCCAGCAATAGATCAAAATCTAGAGGTGCGTACAGATTTTTACGCCACAAACACGCGTATTTCGCTTCCCATCAGCTGATGCAATGCTTATTATATTAATATCGGGGACCGAGCTTCGCTCTGGAGTACAAAAGCATAAAACATTTATTACGAAAGAAGAAATTATAATAACATTCATACAAAAATGTTCTATCTAATCACAGTAAATTGAGATTAATTCCCAGAGGAATGCAAAAATTTCCCTCACAAAGGCCCGGTTGCACAAAAGCCGGCTAAATTTTAATCCTGATTAATTTCACGTGAACCAGAGAAGACCATTTCAAAGAGATGGATCTACTGGAATTAATCAGGATTGAAAATAACCTGGCTTTTTTGCAACCGGCACTAAGTACCTGATTGAATGATTACAAAAGTTCAACAGCTGAGTCATAATTTTACACAGTCCACACACATGAACTCGCTCACTCACTTCCATCATCAACAGACGACGAAATAATTATTATCAGCTGTTTTTTCAAGGATGAATAATAATTATCCTTTTAATGTTCTTCAGCGAGTTTTCCCAGGGATGAGACCTAGTGCAATTGATTCTTTATATTATAAACCTACTATGTTCTGAATTTCGTGAGAATCGTTAGAGCCGTTTTCGAGATCCGGTGAAATACAAACATGTAAACATCTAAACAGAAATTGCTCGTTTAATAGTATAGGATTTGTATCGTACTGTTTCTGTAAAAATACAGATATGATAACCTGAACATCAGCTGATGAAGAGGGAAGTGTTCGTGACGCATAAGTCTGTACGCATCTCTATGAAATTCCTTCTTCATAAGTATTTCACTATTCAGTATCCGATTTATAATACAATCGCAACAAGTTAATTCAACTGAATATAAGAATATCAAACTTAAAGTTAAATTAATATAAAATATTTATGCACAGTAGTTAGTTTCACCATAGAGAAACGAAAATATGTTTCCATCTATATAAATTCATTTTAACTGGATATTTCGTTCATTTCTGGTTTCACCAAACTCGGCCAAGACATTTGAAAATGGTCCAATCGCCCACGATTTACGCGTGCACTGGAACATATATAAGATTTCTATGGAGATAGCTTCTATCTATGATCCCAGTACAAACATATAGATCGTACCCGGTTTGACCATGTTCAAATGTCTTTAACTGAGCTTGGTTCAACTTAGCATCAGATGTCAGTCACAGTGTGTCTGAGTTCATCGGCCTCAAATGGAAGAAAAATGGAAAGCTGCAATATGCAGGGGAAGCGTGGGTGTTTGGGACGGCTTGTAGGCGTCTAAAGAGGTTGTTCATTATACTGTGATAATAACATCATGAATTAGACGACCAACTACGGAAATAATGTGGACAATGATTAGAGAATGAGCATTTGATTCAGATTGAACGTCTCGTTAAGAAGACAACTCAGTGCCGGTTGCACAACAGCCAGTTAAAATTTAACCGTGATTAATTCCACGAGAACCAATCAGAGAAGCCGTCTTTTCAAAAATGCCTTCTCTGATTGGTTCTTGTGAAATAAATCACGGTTAAAATTTAACCGCCTGTTGTGCAACCGGGCCCTAGAGGAATTAAGTTATGATTCAATTTTTTTTTGAAAATAATAACATAAATTGTTCATTGATGTTAAATTTGTCTGGTCATGTAAGTAAGTTCAACGATCTTCATTAACCTACCGTTTGAAATTATCAATAAATCATCTCTCAAAGATCTACTACTTCTATTTCTACTATTATAGAATCATCGAATAATGTAGAATTATACAGTAATACGCTTCCCTTTAGTAAAGTCCACGTTATAATGGCAGTATTTGATTGGAAGTGGTGTTCCTTGTATTGGCTAACCATTTGACAAAGCAGATAGCTTCTCTAGCTCCGCAACGTTGCCAGATCGTTTTTAACAATGTATAAATATAATCAATTGGCAAAATATTGCATTTCAATTATGGAAATTTATTAATTTATCATTGGGTATTATATATTCTTGGCGGATAAAACATAAGTGGATGAAACAAAAATGAACAATAAATATTACATCAGATAATAATGTGAAATATTTCTTCTATGTTCGGTTTTCAAGCATCTAAATTTGAAAATCTACTTTGTGAGAATATTCAAGGAATGAAAATTTTTTGAAGTGAACAAGACAACCTATTTCGGACTATGTTTAACCTTATCTGAATTTGGGAGAGGAATAGCACAAGGTTACCTTATTTTTTCTCTCCCTATCATTTTGATGATGTACTAATAATTTATGAATCAATAAAGAATAAATATGTAACGTATCAGCTATCTTCTATAGAAGGCAGTGGCAAGGCAGAGATCGTTAACGTTGTTCTTCTATCTTTCTCTACTGTCATTATAACGTGGACCTCACTATAGTACTTTTCACAGTTGATTATTTTTGTCCAGCTCGAGTCGGAAGTCTTGAAAAGCTGCTATAGTTCAAAAATTACTCAATCCGAATCCAATGACACTGTTTAGAAAAGAGAGATACAGTAATAATAAACAATTATGAATAAAATTCTACAAAATTTAGTCTGAACACTAATCAAATTTCTCTCCAAATCAAGTTTGATCACATTTTTTTCTAATAGGTTGTTATTGTATAGTTGGTTATTGAAGATATGGAGTCATTCTAGTTTTCAGTCTCATCTCGATCAATAGAAATGTTCAGTTCTCAATATATTTCTTGTCCTGATATACTGTATTCTACCGTACTATTTTAGAAAGTCTTTTTAGATGGATTTTCCTCTAGCAAAGTCCCTCTAAAATAGCGTATTTCAGTTCCTTCTCCTCGCTCCCTCAGGGTAGGGAGAAAGAACCAAAACAAGGGTCTGGAAAAATCTATACCGTACCAATTTGGGGTCGAGTTCAAACATGTAGACCCCTCTAGGGCAGAGGCAATATTGTTTGTGGCAGTCTCGAGACAACCATCGATCCAGTACTATACTATATGAAAAATATATATATGCTCTGGTTGTCTAATGCAGTATCTTTAATATAATTACATATAAACACCTTATAAATTACATCACCTCAGTTTGCAGCAAAGGGATTTATTTTAATAATTGGAGCACACTTTTTATAGAATCAGTGTTTATGCTGATTCTATCAAAAAGGCCTAAGCTCTCCTTTTCGCTTTTTCCCTCACTCAGTTAGCTCTCAGGCTCTTTGGTTTCTGTGAAACCTGGCTACACTGTCTTTATGTCTACAGCTTTAGTTTGTTTTTTGGTTCGTGTTTAAAAATTTCTCTAATAAGTGAATATTCTCTATTTTATAAATAACTGAGTGTTTATTATTATTATTTTGGTATTTGGAACATCTAAATTCAAAAGAATGGTTTGAATAAATGTTTTTGGACTGAAAATTTTGTGGAAATCTAGAAGACATAACCTCTTTTTGGACTTCTAATGCTACCTGAATTTGGGAGAGTAATAGTACAAGGTATTCTTAGTTTTTCTCTCCCGATCTGTGCTCCATTGTGAAAAGAATAAATAAATAATAGTGTTAATGTTAACTGTACTCTATAGAAGCAAAGCTGCAATCATAGGATTGCACAGACTGTAGACCTACCTATACATGTGTGTCTGCACTTCCTTTTATGATATCATCTTTTTCTACATTTCCACATTCTCTCACTTTTCCATGTTGACATCTTCATAAAATTTTTCATGTATTTTTTTGGACATGTAACATTATTAAAATTTGGGAATGGAATAGTTTTGGACCAAGCCTGTTGTTCCCACCCAATCATATTTGTGATTGTATCCACGAAAAAATAATTGAATATACAGCAATACATCCTATACTTCCTATACAACCTTTCCATGTTCACAACTTTATCTATAGTGTTATGGATACCATAGAGTAAAGATACCTAGATTATTTGTCTCTGTCTATACCTATACATCCTATTAAGTAGAACGGAGTAAGCAAAGATCTTTTGTTTCTTCATTCTGTGTCAGTACACTACAGTATAGTATACAGTGTACTCCTACAGTACATTTTCAGTATACTACACAATCTTTACATCTAAATATTCATCTACAGTTTCGTGTAGGAAGTCAAAATGAAAAAGTAATTATGCGATATTATTCTTGTGCTCTCATATGTATCTCAAATGAATCGATTCATTGGTGCCGTTTGCGGATGTACATTTTCACTATATATTTTTGTGTATACTACACAATCTTTACATCTGAATATTCATCTACAGTTTCGTGTAGGAAGTCTAAATCGATCATTGGTGCCGTTTGCAGTTGTATTGTTGTATGTTTGCAGTTAGGTCAATGAATAGGAGTGCATTTTGCAGTAATGAATAGAAGTTGAACTGGTGAAAGTAGAGGCGTTACCAATGTGAGAAGGGTGTACAGTGCAGCCCTGACCAAGGTGAAAGGGGACCTGCACACTGTCCTAGAGGTGGTGTCGCAAGGGTATGGGGAGGGGGGGTGGTGATAAACGAAGCTGACCTTGTCCCAAATGAGGAGGTTGGGGTCGGCTTGTCTGATCTCTGATGCATTGCTGGAGGCGGGCAGCCCAATCATCAATACAAGCTGAACATTGCGTGGTCGGTTGTTTTGTCTACTTTGCTATGCCACGTACAACAGACAACGCAACTCACCCCGTCACTTAAATAGCACACAGAACTTCCGGTATCCTACTTTCAGTTGTAAACTGAAATTGGAAAATACTGGTAGTTCTGTGAACAGTAGACCACGCGCTCAGTAAGTTACATTGACCTGTTGTTATGTTTTCTCAAAAATTAATAAATAATTTATCAATTTAAAATGTCTAGAAAAAGTCCTAAATAAACATAGAGCTTTCTGTCCTATCGTACCGTGACGGGTCGTCCCGGAATGTGAGTGTGAGCGCTGTTATCAGGTCTGGCTGCAACGGTCTACAACGTTGATGCGGAAAGATACATTTTCAAGATGTTCGATTATTTTGAACGGGTAGTATTATAGTCCACTAGACAGCTGATTCATGATGAATAATTCCAAAGTCTGATTTTCAAGGTAATATTGGCGTTCAAAGGAAACTCCTTTTTCTTTTGTATTATCCTTAAAATGCAAAATTTCAAAAAAAAACGTATGTATACGTCGACGCGAAATTCATACCTGTCAAATTTCATGAAAATCTATTGCTGCGTTTCGCTGTAAATGCGGAACATAAAAACTTAAATATAAACAAAAAACATATAAACATAAAGAGAAATAATGCAAAACCGTCGACTTGAATCTTAGACCTCACTTCGCTCGGTCAATTAACTTTTCCTCTATAGGGCTACTACAATATTATAGAAATGAAATAAGAATCGTCAATGCTACGAATAAATGGCTATAACTAGTAGAAACATGTTGTGCATTAAGATAATAGAAAACTCAAGAAAATTCACATTGAGTCCAAAGCTGCGTTTACACCAAAGTTATTAGCAAGATGTTTATTTTTCCGTCCTCATATATTCTATTATATTGAATATAACTTATCATACACATGATGTGCATATGTGTTTGTCAAGCTCCGTTTAATCTAATAGAATCTATAAGGACGGAAAAATAAACATTTTGTTAATAGCTTTGGTGTAAACGCAGCTTAAGCGAGCTGGCTTAGCTTTTCGTAAATAATGAACAAACTGAATTAATAAAAATGAATTACTTCACATAATCTTCCAATGCTCTGAATTTTTCCCCATATTTCAAACTGATCTCCTAACAAAACTTGACGATGATTCCCCTTGTATTCCCCTCATATTTTTTCAGAGACCCATGAGACAATGTCTTGTTCATGCTGCACTAGAACACAAAGTCCATTTCCTATGTTCTGGATGTGATGCCCGATTTTTATCCTCTGGAATACCGTTGATCTCAATGGATTTTATTTCGAGAATAGATTTCAATCATTTATGCTCAGGATGTCTTCAATTGTCCCCTTGCATCAATTGATGAGAGATGTTCCTTTCTCTTAAAACTGTATTATTCATTCATCAAGCTCAATAAATTCGCCGTTGTTTTTGTGATAAAAGGATTGATTGCCATTATACAAATGATGGAAGTTCAGTAGTACTACGGTATGGTTTGAAGTAGCCTACTATGATGAGAGAAACATTTATGAATTGAGTTGAGTAAGAGAAAAGAGAGAGAGAGAGAGAGAGTGAGGGAAGAGTGTAGAGGACAGCTGACCGCAGCTGGTTCTAATCTTAATTATTAACAGGGCTGTCGGTTGTCTCTTGTATCGAGTGATACTAATTATGAGAATTGAAATCCTTCATCAAATGGAACTTCTCAGAAGAAATAAAACATCAATAAGAAATCAATTTTTAATTTCAAGTTTTATACAAGTTTTATTTCACGAGTAACGCAGTTTTTGTAGCCAATTGTACAATTATATGAAAGTTCAGTTGATCAGCTATTATCTGGAAAGTTTATTCAATTATTCATCAATGATAAAAGCACATAATCAAAGAATTATTGGGAATAGAAAGACAACCCTTAGTGGCCAGCACGTTTTAGTAAAGCCCTGTACACACACATCGATTTTGTTCGTACGGTATTTTGCCGTCCATATAAATTCTATTATAATTTATTGAACTCTATACATTAAACCTTATAAATTCTATTATAGATTAAACAGATGATGTTTGTTAAGTTTCGTTTAATCTGATGGAATTCAAGAGATCGGCAAATTATCGTACGAACAAAAATCTAAGTGTGTGTGCGGAGCTTTACTATAAAAAGTTTAGCGATCGGCTACTTTCGAAAACAAAAAAAAACTTATAATTATTTCTTTTCTCTTATTGACTCTCCTGATGATGGGTTCCAATTTAACATTCCAATCAGACTCATTTGAAACTCTCAAATATAATCCTTATAAATAAAAATACAAAATCACTTCAAATTGAATAATTTTCTAATTCAAGATTAAGTTTAGCATAAGCTTACTGATTCGAATTTGTTCACCCAGTAAGGGAAGCAAACCTTACTTTGCTTATTTTGCTTTTTGAACCAGAAATTTTGGGAGATAAGTCACCCACATGCAAACCGACAAATGGGACGATGAATACAAGTATTGCAAAATTGTCCATCTTTGCATATTTAGCGCGCTTCCATGAGCTATTAAAAAACAACTAAAGGCTACAAAAGCGAATCAGCTGATGAAAAATCTCTAAAATACGTGAGCATTTGCTCCAGAGTTCAGGAGCATAAGGTAAGAGTATAAGGTAAAGCTTATTCATATAAAAATGAGCAAATGCTTTTGCTTCTACCTTTTGCTCATGAGCAAAACCTTATGCTCCATGCTCTTGCTCATGAGCATTTGCTCTGGTTTTATTCATATGTGTCATTGTCTTGTTCATGCTGCACTAGAACACAAAGTCCATTTCCTATGTTCTGGATGTGATGCCCGATTTTTATCCTCTGGAATACCGTTGATTTCAATGGATTTTATTTCGAGAATAGATTTCAATCATTTATGCTCAGGATGTCTTCAATTGTCCCCTTGCATCAATTGATGAGAGATGTTCCTTTCTCTTAAAACTGTATTATTCATTCATCAAGCTCAATAAATTCGCCGTTGTTTTTGTGATAAAAGGATTGATTGCCATTATACAAATGATGGAAGTTCAGTAGTACTACGGTATGGTTTGAAGTAGCCTACTATGATGAGAGAAACAATTATGAATTGAGTTGAGTAAGAGAAAAGAGAGAGAGAGAGTGAGAGGGAAGAGTGTAGAGAACAGCAGACCGCAGCTGGTTCTAATCTTAATTATTAACAGGGCTGTCGGTTGTCTCTTGTATCGAGTGATACTAATTATGAGAATTGAAATCCTTCATCAAATGGAACTTCTCAGAAGAAATAAAACATCAATAAGAAATCAATTTTTAATTTCAAGTTTTATACCAGTTTTATTTCACGAGTAACGCAGTTTTTGTAGCCAATTGTACAATTATTATATGAAAGTTCAGTTGATCAGCTATTATCTGGAAAGTTTATTCAATTATTCATCAATGATAAAAGCACATAATCAAAGAATTATTGGGAATAGAAAGACAACCCTTAGTGGCCAGCACGTTTTAGTAAAGCCCTGTACACACACATCGATTTTGTTCGTACGGTATTTTGCCGTCCATATAAATTCTATTATAATTTATTGAACTCTATACATTAAACCTTATAAATTCTATTATAGATTAAACAGATGATGTTTGTTAAGTTTCGTTTAATCTGATAGAATTCAAGAGATCGGCAAATTATCAAACGAACAAAAATCTAAGTGTGTGTGCGGAGCTTTAATATAAAAATTTTAGCGATCGGCTACTTTCGAAAACAAAAAAAACTTATAATTATTTCTTTTCTCTTATTGACTCTCCTGATGATGGGTTCCAATTTAACATTCCAATCAGACTCATTTGAAACTCTCAAATATAATCCTTATAAAAATACAAAATCACTTCAAATTGAATAATTTTCTAATTCAAGATTAAGTTTAGCATAAGCTTACTGATTCGAATTTGTTCACCCAGTAAGGGAAGCAAACCTTACTTTGCTTATTTTGCTTTTTGAACCAGAAATTTTGGGAGATAAGTCACCCACATGCAAACCGACAAATGGGACGATGAATACAAGTATTGCAAAATTGTCCATCTTTGCAATAACACCTCATCTTGACACATATTTACAATAGATCTGATCTCCAAAGTTGATCTCAAAGTTTCATCTCCCAAAAGTCAAGACGTTCTCACTGTAAGACAAGCCAAGAATGTTATGATGATTATTGACTGCCTTCCATGCATGAATGGAGATGGAGTTTTATGACTACAGTGAGGTCCACGTTATAATGGCAGTGTTTGATTAGCAATGGTATTTCCATCCTTGGTTATCATTCAACAAAGCGGATAGCCCTATCTCTTCCTCGCTTTGCTCTATTGTCAGATCTCTCTTTTAACAATGTAGAACTAATAATTAATCAACAAAATATTTTTTCCAAATTATGAAAATTATTGAAAAATAAATTTTATTGTTTAATAAAATATAATTGATTATTTTAGACAAGAATGAATAGTTAATATTACATCAATAAACCTAGAAAGAAAAATAAAAATCTTAGTACCCTTTTTGAAATATTTAGATTTTATTTTTATTTTAAATAAAAATCTTAGTACCCTTTAAACAAGTACCCTTAGTACCCTTTTAATCTAAATATTAGATTAAATATTTCAAAAAGGGTACTAAGATTTTTATTTTTCTTTCTATTTCTATAAAAGTAGCCCTATACAGAAAAGAGATGAATCAATAAACCTGTTTCAGCTACCGTACCGTCTATAGAAGGCATTGACATTGATCAGCAACGTTGTTCTCCTATCTTTCTCCACTGCCATTATAACGTGGACCTCACTAAAGCTTTAAAACGCACGATAAGAAACTACTGTTACATTAATGTTTAACAATCGCAGAGACTAGAGATAACTTGGTGCTTCTGGCTATTTACAACAGAGAGAGAGAGAGAGAGAGAGAGAGTAAAATACTTGTCAATTCTCATTATGATAATTATAATTTATTCAACGATAAATTAATTTTATTCTAATATAATAGTATGATAATGATAATTATGGAAATGAAATTCGGTTTCTATTGTGTTGTGAATCCATTATCCCCTTTCCAATATTATTTCAAAATTGGAATTTTGATCTTGATCTGACATCCAGACATCTTGATCTGTTTCCTCCTTGTTGCATGTTTTTACTATCTGGAATATTTCGTTTCCGATTCCATTTTTTCTCTCTATATTTGTGTAGAATTTATTTATTGATAGAATTTATTTCTGGAAAATCTTGTTGCCCAAAAATGAGTTATTACTGAGGAATTGGAAATTTATCACACTCTACATCCCTTTTTCTATACATTCTTACGTGGAGAGGCTTCGATATTTTATGAATACCATCAAGAGCTTTCATGACTTTATTTAACATCGATCAATTTTTCCAGTCCAGTTGCATTCAGAGAACGAGACTCTCTAAGCACAATGATTCATTGTCGATTAAAAATGGCATTGTCATAATTTCGATTAGAAGTTTTCTTTGTGTTAAATCCGTTGACCTACTTTATTCTCAACGCTTTAACTTAACCACTGTTTATAGTATAATATGAATTATTGTAAATCGTGAACAATGTTTTTAAATCTTGGTTTTGATTAAGTCTAATCTAGATGTATAATGAATAGGTGTTCTTCAGCTTTAGAGTATTGTATTTTATTTCGTAGTTATTATCGGTCAACTGATTTTTCTTATCACGATCCTGCAAAACGGAAAGTGATAATTGATGTTATTCAAAGAGAATGAGTAGAATCAGCCTTTCAAAAGAAAAACTGCCAATGAAGAAGAATTGCCAAACTCCTACTAGAGTGCACATTTCATAATTGATTTAATATAAATTAATTTTTTTCCGATAGTTATTCGGCCTGGATTCAAAACGAGAGAATAAAGAATTAAGATGTGTTGAACGTACCACATAATTCTGTTAACAATTATTTCTCTCAGAATAAACACATATGAATTAAATGTTTATTTGGAACAACAGAGAATTTCACAGCATTTGTAAACAACACAGAAGTTGTTAGCTTATCTCTGTTCTAAAACGTAAATAACTGAACACGTTTTTTCAATTCAAGGTTTTCTAGTTCGTAGCAACTATAGAATCATACTTTCTGTAACAAAGAACTCAGAGAGTATTTCAATTAGATAGAAATATTTATAGGTCGACGTCTCTTTGTGATAGCTTCCACTATAAACTATCTTTGTTCTCTTCAATCATATTATAGGCCTACTGTAGTTTTCTTGAGTTTGGAGAAAAGAAAAATCATTATCATCTTATGTATATTCTCATTCAGCAATATAGTATAGACCTACTTGACAACTACCATTATTATTTTTCTTGTGGTGTAGCAGGTGACCCGTGCTCCGCAAGGGTCTAATTGAAAACTTGACAAACTGAAAACTTGACGTACTGATACCTTGAAGAATTTAAAATAGACCTATAACCATGCTCAGTGAATCAAAAATCAAAATGCAAAATTTCAAGTTAATCAGTCCAGTAGTTCAGACGTGATGATGCGTCATTCGTAATTTCCTATCTTGTACGTGTAGCCTATAAGCCAATTCTTTCCTTTATTATATTATAGATAATGCCCACATGAATGTTTTGCTTGTGCGTGGGTAGTGAAAAGTGCGTTTGTGAATTGACAAGATGATCAAACGTCCATGCCATCGGCGGGATTCGAACCAACGAACCAGGCGGTGCTAGCAGATCGAATTTTGTAACGCTCCTTACCACTAGACCAGGGGTTCCCAAACTTTTTTGACTCACGGCTCCCTTTGAGTACAGATATGGCTTGGCGGCGCACCTAGTATAATTTATTTATATCGCATTGCATTATTTATTATAATCAATTTTTTTAGTTTATATTCTTAATAGTAATTTATTATTGACTTACTTTACGTAAGATTGTTAATATTTATTTCACGGCACACATACAGACTGATCCGCACTGTTTTGTAGTGTGAGTCTTTGATAGACAACAGCGGCGCACCTGGCTCTAGTTTGCGGCGCCCCCGGGCGCCGCGGCGCACAGTTTGGGAACCTCTGCACTAGACCAACGCGGCCCAAAATATTACTAGTATTTCTTTTTCTTTTTCAACCTGTTTTTTCTTTTCTGACTATTATATTGTTTGCTCTATCCAATAAATAAATATCATCCTGAAATTGATAATTTATGAGCTAAAATGATATTGGTTCTCGGTCTAGTCGTCTAGTGTGTTGAATGTATCATTTCAGTTTCACTCCCACTTATGGTTTTGTATGAAAACATAAACCTATAAAAAAATTATCTGTTGACAAACAAAACAATGATTCATTTTCTACCTATTCTACTAATCAATTCTTGAATTGCATCTTTTTCGATAAATCCTTTCAGGGTCTATAGACCTACTCAACTACGATACTGTAAAATGAAAATAGGCCATCTTTAGTCTAGCATATTCCACGGCGGAAATTACAGTAGATTAAGCTACGATCCCAAGGCCATTACAGATAATGAAAGTTGACAGAATATGGTTGATTGCACTAGTCACAACTGTAACCAGAACCGGTACGAGAGAAACTGTCGAGACAAGATGAATTATAAAAATACTTCAGACAATAATCAGCTAAAATATACCTTAGCTGTTGCATCAGGGAAGTGGAAGATTATAGAAGGCCTTCGTTTGATGACAAGTCTGGCTACAGTGAGGTCCACGTTATAATGGCAGTGGAGAAAGATAGGAGAACAGCGTTGCCGATTCTCTGCCTTGCTACTTCCTTCTATTGAAGATAGCTGATACCGGTGTGTCTGATGTATAAACTGTTCAAGCTTGTTTAGAATAATCAATTATATTTTATTTGTCAAGGAAATATTATGTTTTCAAATGATTAAATAATCAACTTTCATAATATCTAAATATCACTTTCATAATAACTTTCATATTGAGATGAATCAATTATATTTGTACATTGTTGAAAACGATCTGGCAACATTGCGGAGCTAGAAAAGGATAGCGCTATAGTGAGGTCCACGTTATATGACAGTATTTAATCGACTTTGGTTTTGCTATGCTTGTCTATCATTCGACAAAGCCGGTGGTACTATCCTTTTCTAGGTCCACAACGATGCCAAATATGTTTATGACAGTGTAGAAATATATTTTAATTAATGCAGAGAATCGTCGGCATCGCTATTTTTCTATCTTCATCCACTGCCATTATAACGTGGACCTCACTATATCAGCTTTGTCGACTGATAGACAAGGATAGCAACATCCATGTTAATCAAATACTGCCATTATATCGTGGAACTCACTGCAGTGATAATATTTTTATTTTGTGTTATTGACAGTGTCTAAAGGTCAGGCAGGCTGTGACCTTTTTACAAGCTTCAACAAGTCTGCACCTAATGTTTAGATTTTTTTTCTGAATGCAATAAACGCGCAATAATAGCCCGGTAAAGATACAAGATGATCCGTAACCTTGGGAGGAGTTGGTTGTTACTGCTATAGTAAAATTAGCTTTGAACTGTCAGCAATAGGTATTATTTAGAATAATTCTGACTGTTTGAAGTGAATCTCTGAGTGCCAGCCTGCGTCGTGCAATCTTCCACGTACTTCAGGGTACAGCTTTATAATACAGGAGCAAGCTGTGATGCAATAGTGCAGCAGACAACAACTAAAGCAGTTAGTGTAGCCTTGGCTTACATCTGCGCCATGGATCTATTGGCCATTATACGTGTTGAGGTGAGCCTTCAACTCAAGTGCTCATGATATTTTCATGGCACTCAGTACGGAGAGAACTGCCTCTCCTGATTTCTTTCATGCAAAAACGGAAAAGTTGTACTGAATCTTGAAAACTGTAATCTAATGCTAATTTTTATTGAAAAAAAATAAATTGTTCCAATTGATTACAAACTGTATTCAAACGCTAATTTCAATTGAAAAACTCAATTGTTGTAATCAAGAATATGGACTCGGCTTTATATTCATGATCTTTTTATGGCACTCAGTACCCGAGAGATTGGTCTCTCCTGATTTATTTCTTGCAAAAACGGAAAATTTGTATTGAATCTTAAAAAACTGTAATCAAACGCTAATTTTTATTGAAAAAAATAAATTGTTCCAATTGAGAACAATTGATTACAAACTGTATTCAAACGCTCATTAAATTGAAAAACTCAATTGTTGTAATCATATGAACTCGACTCCAGCTTTATACTCATAATCTTTTCATGGCACTCAGTACCCGAGATATCAATCTATCCTGATTTCTTTCTTTCATGAAAAAACGGAAGAGTTGTAGGCCTAACTGTATCTAAAAAACTGTATCCAAACGCTTATTTCAATTGATAAAACGTAATTGTTCTGATCGAGAATATGGACTCGACTCTAGTTTTATACTACAGTTAGACTCTAGTTTTTGTACTTTTAGGATACTCTATATTCTATAGTATAGCCACAGATCTAGCCTGTGGATCTAACCTGTTTACTTAGTCTATGGTAGGCCTATGTTTAGTCAATGGTAGGCCTAGCCCACTCCTACTCTGTTGTGGTATGCGTAAATGCGTATGCTGTACAATTCATGACAGGCCACTCATTCCTCTTGTTCTCTCAATTAGAATATTACAAGAGTTTGACCCGATTGCACATAGGCCAGTTAAATTTTAATAATGATTAAATTCCACGAATACCAATCGGAGAAGGTTTTTCTGAGAGGAAGGCTTCTCTGCTGATTGGTTCTCGTGGCATTTAATCGGGATTAAAAGTTAACAGACTTTTGTGCAACCAGGTATTTGTCCACATTTCGCCCAATGCCTAGTCTATCATAGATTATAATGTCTATCTTGAATTATTATAATGGATTATTGATAGATATTATGTGAAATAATTCCAAAATACATCAGGAATGTTGTAAAAGTCTCTCCTATTCCGAAAGCAATGCCGTATTTGGATTTTGTCTATTGTCTTTTTCCCGACTAATCGTGAAGAAAATTGATATTCTGTCGATGAAAAATCGATATTAATTTGAAACGGAATTCACCGTTCCTCGAATTCCATTAATTCCTATGTCGATAATCTCAGTACCTATTGCATTAATTTACTACATTTTACTGGATCGAAAACTTGAAAATTATATAGTTTCTTGTGTTTTCATTCCCATTTGCTTTGGGTAGATTAGAAGAAACGATAAAGAATCTATCTTACAGCTCGCAATTTTACTTTTTCAATCGTCAAGATCAGTGCAATTGAAAAGTTAGCTGTTTCGATTTTGATTTTCCTTTGTGGACTACTCCACTATTGATTTGTTATTTCACTCCATTATTTCGAATTACAACTCCACAAGCCGAAATTATTACTTCAGCCTTGCCTCAACTGAAAATGACGCAGGATCCTAATAACATAGTAGGAGAATAATGTTGGAAATTAATTCCATGTCGCGCTAGATTTATCAAAAAATGACATCAGCGGCCATCAAAACGCGAGAGAAAGAGAGATGGAAAGAGAGTGAATACATCTTTGATTGTTCAATACGAATAGCCTAGTATTGGAGCACGAGGTCACTGATGTAAATTTATGCTGTGATATAGGGCTATCGCTTGTTTGTTTTGCTTATTATTTGATAGAAGGTATTTCCCGGTTATTATATTATAGAGGTCACAATCTTTTGTCTTCAATGCTTTCGGAAAGTGGGAAAATGTAGCTTTGAATAACTATCTCATTAAAAACGGGTTTAACATGTTATACAGTAGTCGTTAGTGCAAATTTCCACATTGCAATACATTGATTGAAATTTGAAATTTTCATAATGTATGGCGTCGATTGTCGATAAAACCAATATTTCTATAACTATATTTCCATATAACTATATTTTTCTATATTACTATTTTTAAATATAATACTAATTTGAACAGGAAACACAAGATACAGATAGATTAAAAACACTTTGAAACTTACATTATTTTTCGGAAATTTTCGGTGGCTTCGCCAACCGTCTACAGTTGCCGTAGTCAATATTATTCTATTCTGTTCTGTTGTAAATATTCTATTCACTGTGGAACAATGCTCCTGCACGATAGACACAACAAAAACAAATACGCAGTACAGAGTTCACTAATCCTTTTTTTAAAACATGCAATACTGCCTATAGTGGAATTTAAAAGGAAATATACTGATGTAAATTTAAATTCTTTTAAGAATTCATTCCCAAAAAAGAAGAATTCATGGATAAGAAAGCGTTTTTTCAAGTAGTGACAGTAAGTGTTTTTTTCAAATATTTACTAGTAACACAGTGTCAGAACTTCAACAAAGATAAGAAAGCAATAGGGAATACATAGGCAAGAATATTATCTGTATACTATTCTTGATACATGAGGACATATTCCCGAAATACGTTAGGCTTTAGGGCCAAGCCACATGAGGCGGCAGAGCAGGAACCTCTCCGATTGGCTGATTGTATTGGATTGGGTTGGGTCGGGAATCACCTGATAATCAGACAATCGAGAGCTTCCTGCCAGTCGTCTGAGAAACGCCAGATGTGTCTTGGCCTTGAGGGCTAGGGTTTTGGAGGAGTTCGTCACAAGTTTATAATTTTTAATCAGAATCAAAACTGGTAAATGAATTACAATAGATGTCTATATTATAGTCTATATAGACATACTCTGGCTCTAACTTCTGTTTGCAAGAATGGAATAAAATTATCCTATATAATATGAGGAAAAACACGTATTTTTCATTGCGAGAGAGATTAAAAAGCTGTAGTATGGTTTGTAGTCATAGCTCCCAATGCGTGATCTTGTTATCAAATCCATTCGACTCACTCAATTTATAATTTTTCCTGTATGAGAGTTAGTTTTCTTTATTTCTCTGGAATTCAACTAACAATAGGCTATAGTTTTGAGAAAGGATATTCACAGCAAGATAACAGAGATGTAATTTCTAGGAACCACTATCGAGTAAGGATGTGAGTAATACCAGGTTTCCCGAGTTGAATACTAGTGGGAAAATTGATAATGAAAACTCAGTAGGCCGACCATAGAGTAGTTATTGAATTACAGTAATTCACAGTGTTTCAAAACTGTCTGATATCATTTACAAACTGTAATTAAAAAATTAATGTAATTCTCTTACTCATCACTTATCAAATTTATTAATGTAAATTAATAAATTTGATAAGTGTATAGTAATATAAGAAATAGTAAATTCATGAACGGTGAGTAAGCCACAAAAAATGTTCAGCGTCTAGACGCAATTTCTCCAAACTGCTAAAGGGGGGGCAAACACCAAGTGTTGGAGGGGGGGGCATGATCCTTACCTTGTTACCTAATTAGGTAAATGGCTCCATATTTTTCTAAAAATATGACTTTA
Organism: Nilaparvata lugens; assembly: GCF_014356525.2. Classification (NCBI taxonomy): domain Eukaryota; kingdom Metazoa; phylum Arthropoda; class Insecta; order Hemiptera; family Delphacidae; genus Nilaparvata; species Nilaparvata lugens. The sequence continues at coordinate 88,195,067 of NC_052505.1, forward strand.
AAAGATGTATTGTATGTTTCATTTTGCCTATTCAAAATTTCAATACAAAAATATTTTCCAACATCAACAAGAGATTAAATCTAAATCATTGGATACTTACATAGCCACCTCTAATACAAGGCCCCGGCCTACGATATTTCAACGTCGCAGATTTTTAAAAATACCAGCTGATCTTTTTCACTAATCATGCATTAGATTCTAGGCCTACGCTGCGAATCGTAGGCCGGGGTCTTGTATTAGGGTGGCTATGATACTTATGGATATATACAGACCGGCTCAAAAGTAGTTATACAGAGTTGGTGAGAATCATGGAAACAGCTAATTATTCTTTAGCAATGATAATTTGAAAGTAGATTTGATTGAGGATCCTATTCGAATTGAAAAATAATAAGTTATAGCAAAAATAAAATGACTCTTCATGTTGTTTTCCATCACAAAAAGCTCATTATTCTTCTCTTTTTTACTTCCTTGTCCTATTACCATAGGTAAGAAAGTATTGCTTTCCGAAAAAAATTAAGGTACCCCAATTTCTAAATTTCTATACGTTTCAAGGTCCCCTGAGTCCAAAAAACTGGTTTTTGGGTATTGGTCTGTATGTGTGTGTGTTGGTGTGTGTTGTGTGTGTGTGTGTGTGTGTGGTGGTGTGTGTGTGTGTGGGTGTGTGTGTGTGGTGTGTGTGTGTGTATGAGTGTATGTGCGTCTGTGTACACGATATCTCATCTCCCAATTAACGGAATGACTTGAATTTGGAACTTAAGTCCTTTCACTATAAGATCCGACACGAACAATTTCGATCAAATGCAATTCAGATGGCGGCTAAAATGGCGAAAATGTTGTCAAAAACGGGGTTTCCGTGATTTCTCGGAACGGCTCCAACGATTTTGATCAAATTCATACCTAAAATAGTCATCGATAAGCTCTATCAACTGCCACAAGTCCCATATCTGTAAAAACTTCAGGAGCTCCGCCCCATCAATGCAGATAGATTCCCATTATCAGGCTTCAGATACAATTGAAACAAAAAAATCAAGTGGAGTAGATTGAGCATGAAAATCTTTACAATTAATGTTCAGTAACATTTTCACCTAAAATTGAAAATAAGCTTTAAATTCGAGAAAATGTGATTATTCAATTGCAAATTATTGTTGATTCTTTAAATCATTCACTATGAAGAGATAGCAGACCTCATGTGTGTCTCAGCGTTATTGCCCTCACCAGCTGGCTCAAATATTTGAATAGTAGACTTGAGATGCGCGGGAACACTAGCGTCAGTGATCAATTTTCATAACGGCAAGGAAAGTTGTGTGAGTGCGCCACACCAGATTTTTACAATAAAATGAACGATTAGCAGTCAGATTCAACTAGCAGTCAATCTGACTGCTAGCGTCCATTTTAATAGCAAAAAGTGATTTAATTAAATAACATCGAACCGATTCTACAATATTCTCATCAACTCTGTACATACATAACTGATTGACTGCCTGCCAGTGCGCTTTCTTCTTCTTCCACTATGGCACGTTGCAACTTGCTAATTCTCACGTTGCCATTATTGATAATAACTCATAAAAACTGATATCACTAATTGTGTCATAATTATTTTGTACCCACTCTATCTAAGTTCTAGCCATACTTTCGAGCCTATTCAGCTGTGTCGTTGATACTGTGAAATTATAATATTAAGCCCCGCATATACACATCGATTTTGTTCGTACGGTATTTTTCCGTCCTTATAAATCTATTAATTAAACAGATGATGTTTGTTAAGTTCCGTTAATCTGTAGAATTCATAAGGACGGCAAAATATCTTACGATCAAAAATCGTGTGTGTTTACGACTGCTATTCAAACTAGATTATCAAATTAGTATAAGAGTTTAATGTTTCACGTAGATAGGCCCGCATTTTCGTTATTTTATTTTATCCTTGGGGGCCTCCCAAATGGCACCCCTGCAATGTTGCCATATTAAGTGGAAATAGAAATTTGTAAATTTTTGCATTCAAATGCAAATTAATTTTATTTCCAGAAGTACATTTTACAATATATTCCCTGAAAATTACTCCCTCTAATATGTAAGAAGTCCGTGTTTAGAGGAGTAGTCAATACAACAATACGCACAATACAAGAAAGAAAAAGTTTCTATAGCATTATCATGTATGAGAAGGTTATAAAACGGCATAACGAGTAAGACTTTATTAGTGAATAACTATCAGCCCATTACACTTTCAAGACTGCTATTCAACTAGATTATCAAATTAGTATAAGAGTTTAATGTTTCACGTAGATAGGCCCGCATTTTCGTTATTTTATTTGATCCTTGGGGGCCTCCTAAATGGCACCCATGCAATGTTGTCATATTGAAGTGGAAAATAAGACTTTTGGAAAGTATACTAATTTCAACATGAAGATGCATTCAAATTCATTTTATTTCCAGAAAGTAAATTTGACAATATATTCCCTGAAAATTACTGCCTCTAATATGGAACAAGTCCGTGTTTAGAGGAGGAGTCAATACAACAATAGGCACAATACAAGGAAGAAAAAGTTTCTATAGCATTATCATGTATGAAGGTTATAAAACGACATAACGAGTATACGAGAGTAAAATTTTATTAGTGAATAGCTATCAACCCTTACACTTTGAAGACATTTTTGACCGAGCGAAGTGAGGTCTAAGATTCAAGTCGACGGTTTGGCATTTCTCTTATGTTTAAATGTTTATATGTTGCGCATTTACGGCGAAACGCAGCAATAGATTTTCATGAAATTTGACAGGTATGTTCCTTTTTGAATTTCGCGTCGACCTATACATACGGTTTTTTTGAAATTTTGCATTTTAAGGATAATACAAAAGAAAAGGAGTTTCTTTTGAACGCCAATATTACCTTAAAAATGAGACTTTCCATTAATCATCATAAATCAGCTGTCTAGTGGACTATATAATACTACCCTTTCAAAACATCGAACATCTTGAAAATGTATCTTTCCATCAACATTAGTAGACATTTGTCTACATTGTCTGACAGTTCTCTTTCCATAAGCTGAGGCCATGATTCTAGTTTGGAGTTTAGAGTTATTGATAGAAAACTTTTTTTATATTTTCTCTTTAATCTGATGATCAAAATTGCAACAAAATATTATTGAAAAGAAATGATTTCTAAAATCATGAAAAGTGAGAAATGAGGTTTGTAGGAAATCAGCATTATGGTAGTTTATTTTGTTAATTCAAACACACCAATTTTTCGCCAACACGACAACACAGAATGTTCTCTGATAGGTTGATTGGATTGGCGTATCGACGGCAGCCAGACCTGATAACAGCGCTCACATTCACATTCCGGGACGACACGTCACGTTACGATAGGACAGAAAGCTCTATGTTTGTTTAAGATTTTTTCTAGACATTTTAATTTTATAAATTATTTTTTAATTTTTGAGAAACATAACAACAGGTCAATATAACTTAATGAGCGCGAGGTCTACTGTTCACAGAACTACTAGTATAGTTATAAACAACAATAAAAAAATCTATCAAAATCATTTGAAAACACAAATGAAAGAGGAAGTTGGATTAGAAGTGACTGAGTGAACTGTATAAGAGAGCCAAAACGCGCCGATTTCAAAGCTCCAGACCGCTTGTTTTTCAGTCGATTAGTGAAACTCTTGGCAAACAGGTATGAATGGTTCTCTACTCAACAGTGACGTCACAAATCATCATCAATATTTCCATCATAATACGTATCATCAACTCAGTTTGAAGAGAATCAACTTGACTTCGATTTATATGAATGAACTATAAATGATAAATATGTAGCCTGATTTAATGAATGATAATTTACTGCTCCTCAGCACAACTTAGAAAATTTTCGTATACTGTTGCACTATTGCGCAATTCAAGTCAAAGTAGGCTACATGCCTATATGGAAGTAGGACTTGACTAGAAGTATGGTTCTAGTTTTAAAGTTTATTTGATGATAGAGTTTCTCATACTTTATGATGTCATGTATTTTATTTATTACAGTGACAATAACACAGCTTTATGATATAGCGATGCAGATAAAACGCATCTGAGGCTTCGGTTGATGTTACTTTGAATTCTACTGAACTGTGAAAATAGAACATCCATTCCATTCCTGAGTATGGATGACTTGAAACTTTCAATAAATTAAGTATTCTCTGTTGATAATTTATAATGTGTATTTGGCTACTTTTATTCAGAGAATTTGAGTTTTTTTCATAATTGCATTTCCTTGGAATAGGTACAGTATCTACTTTCGAAAATATGGTACCGTACTACTAACTGTATAGGTACATCTCAACCTGGCCATAAAAATGATGCATTATAATTATAATAATTATTATTATTATACTGCTACTATGGGTCCTCTCATGGGTATAAAATTGATTGGAATTTTTGTGACAAGAAATAACTTTCTTTCATATATTTGATGAATGAAAGAAATATAAAGAATGTCATAACAACTTAATTACAGCTCAGATTAATGTTGAATATAGACTTCAAAAATTATTCAATAAGTTTTGATAACGTCTCTACTACTGTTAAGTGATAAAAGAATAATGATGAAATGAAATAGTGTTTTATTTCTCCTCCTAAATTGGCAACACAGAACACAGTAGCTACGACTTGGCAAATTTCCAGAAAATAACAATTTTTTCAAGGTCTTAAATGTTTTAGCAGATTGAGCAGGAAACCGTGGGAATTTATGAAAATGATTGAAATTTAATGCTTACTACATTTTAACAAGAATACAGAAGGTTTCTGGAACATTGATCGCTCTTATAATTTGTTTTAATCTTTCTTTGTACTGCATGAGTGTCACTCTATGATTTTCTATTTTTCAGTACCATAAAGTTGATTGAAATATTTCCGTTTCAATTAAAGGCTTTTTATAGGCAATAAATATTTACTCTTTTACAAAAAATCCAAGTTACAGTATCAAAGTTATTTCATATATAATCTATAGGCCTAATGAATGTATACATATCAGAAATTTGTAAGTCATAATTATTAATTTTATTGATGCTTGGCTAAGAAGTTCAAACATAAAAATACCATAGAGAAAAGATAGCCTAAGAATATATTCCATGGTATATAGGGCGTTTATGTTGCAAATTTAACTAACTCAAGCCATAGTCCTAGTAGTTGATTTTGGTGAGGCAATATGTGACGCTTGTAGTCTCTCATACTGTGCCGTTCTTACACTCTCACCCCAACATACAGGCAGTCTGTCGTCTTCAGTCGGCAAAGAAACGGCTTGAAATTTTCAACATGAACAACCTATACCATGGGATACCTTCTTATGCTATCTTTTATCTATTATAATACTAAGAGTGTTTTAATAATATAGTCTTTGATAGTTTTCAAAGCTTCTAGAAAAATGTATTTTACTACCGTATGGCAATATGAAGGCTAGTTCAAGTAATTCGAATGATAGAAAATTAGGCTATGAATCAAGATTTCAATTTAATAGAACAATAAGTTAGAATGCGCGCGTATCACATAAAAACCACTTCAGTTAACGAATAGCCTAGCAGATGTAATAAAAATGCAAGTCTTTTTAAAGTTCATAATTTTCATAAAATAAATTAATGTTAAGTGATCAGCTCGCTAGTAAAGTACCCGAATCACTGCTAAAAGCAATAAAAACTTGAAGATTCCCATAGATTTTGGCTTATTGCCATTCATTTTGAGCAGAATTTATCGTTTTTCCTATTTCTATTCTTGTCGTTTTAGAAATAGCTTTAAACAAATGAGGAAGAGATAGAACTGTGGATGGAATTACATTTTATGGGAAAATTGGCAGATTTGACGAGCATTAATGTTATTGCAACTGCCGATTTCTATTGGTCCTACCAGAGAGGAAAGAATACGGTACTTAGTTTATAACAGAGACGAATAAGAATATTAGTTTGTCACTGGTCCTACCTTTTATTTACTGTGACTATACATTATCATAGCAAAAGACTAGGCTATTCAACATAGAATCAGCACAACAATCAACAGAGAATTCAATTCTTAAAATTCTTAATCCCTACTAATAATATTGCTTGCAACAACCTATTACAACAAAAAAGATTGAATCCTCTATCAGAGATAAGAGATTAGCCCTCTTTCTTGTGCCAAGTATGTATAAACAATCAGCAATAATTTATCAATAAAATCGGTTTCATAGACAATTCTATTTTTATTGATTTCACAGAATTTCAATGTATCAATACAAACATCTCTTGCTGTGCATTTGAAGTGTGCTAGTTGAATCGTGAAATTGTTCTGTAAGTCAATAAAAGTAGGCTTGATAAAAATTGAATTCACCAAGTTTATCAATTATGGAAGCACTACATCAATATGAGTTCTACAAATAAGTATTTAATATTCAAGTTGGAGCCATCCAACATTAAATTTATGCACATCATCATGAAAAGAATATCGATGCCTAGCCTACTCAATCAGCAGTGGAATGACATTTACTCCCAAGATTTAAATCACACCTAATTTGGAATAAAATAGTTCCAACCTGTGCTGGTCATTATAGGCTAATATATGCTAGAGGATTACATGGAGTCAAACCATCATCATACGTGTTGAAGTGTTTTAAATTATCCAGAATTCTCCCAACCAATATTGTTGATCAGTTCCGCTCCTGACCTGTAGATTAGCCGGAATAGTGGTGATCTAGAATAGGAGCGCTGGAATAGACACACCAACTATACAAGCGTCTCATACACGCTGAATTTTTTTAGCTCATTAGCCGGATACATTGTCTCTTATGGGGTGAACTAGACGAGCGAAATAAATGCTCCCCATAAGAGACCATGCATTTTCTTAAGACGCGCGAAATAAATTCAGCATGTTTACGCCCGTATGGTTGGGGCCATAGTGGATGCAATGTTTGAAGTCCATTATTGACTATTTAACATTTTACTTACAGTACTCTTTTCATCGATGACCGGCTACTGAAAATTTATTTTTAATTTATGTAAATAAAAGTTTTGTCAAAGACAAAATTATTAAGACTTTGATTTGGTTGCAACAGACTGTGCAATACATTGCGAGCAGAAAATTATCATCTATCGGTACAGAACTTTCTTTTAAAATAACTGAGCCAATTTTGTATATGGCTAATCTGCTCACTTATTATTTACTTGAAGGGCTAGACCATATTGGGCGTTTTTACAGGCGCTAACCCAATCGGAGAGCTTCCTGCCCTGCCGACTCTAAAAACCGCTTAATATGGTCTCGCCCCAAAAGTGTTTATTCATAATAAAACTTGTTCAGTTTTTGTACATAAGATTTTAAACTTCTGTTAAATTCAAATATCTCATTTATCAGCACACACACATAATATAAATCACAATTCAGTGAATACAATTATTTATCTAAGATAAAATTTTGATAGCGTGGCAACATTGCTCATTATCACTACCAAATATGATAGTCTTACTAATCATTAAGACCAATAATAGAAATTGGAACAAAATGTTGTAATTGTTAATTGTATAGCTGATAAATGAGACCTGAATATTTCTCATAATACAATTTCAAGGTTATGGCTCGGTTGCACAAAAGCCTGTTACGTTCTAATTATATTAAATGCCACAAGAACCAATCAGAGGAAGTCTCCTATTCAAAAATTCTTCACTGATTGGTTCCAGTGCAATTAATCATGATTAAAATTTAACAGGCTTTTATGCAACCGAGCCTATATGTTTCAATGTATTTGCCAATACCTCAATCAAAATAATTACTGTTGTTTCACGCAGTAATTTCAATGGAATTGAAATAACACCTGAATTAATGTCATTATTGATTCATCAAGTTACAGATAAACGTAAAAGGTATTGTTATTATTATTGAGTGAAAAATGGATTAATCATTAACTGATATTCAAATTAATAAACTATCAATTTGATACAAAATGATTCATGGTAAGATATGATTTAAATTCTGATTCAGCTACTTGAATAACTATAATGTAGCTTTTATGGAATCAAGTAAAATTATTGTGATAATTAACTCGCAGTTATTATCCAACCTTTGTAAATTGACTGCTCAATTACTCTATTAAAAAAATATAATTATAGTGAGATTAATTATTTAATCTGAGTGCATTGAATGAACGGGATGCATTAACTTCATTTATGAAGAATTCAAACAGTTTTAAGTGAATAACATTATGCAGTATAATGATTCATGATTAAACAGAGGTTTGATAGCGGTCTGCGATCTCATGGGGTTCTATATATTTATCTAGATCACATTATCTTAGACACAGATATAGAAACCTATAGAGGATCGCAGATCACCTCTGTGTACAGTGGCCCTTATAGATCTAGGATTAGGTATATACAGCACTAGCAGAAACAACTAATAAATCTTTGAAATTCATATATTGAAATATAAAATATTCATTCTTTATAAAACTTATAGGTACAATAAATTCAATTATTTTTCCCACGTCTACAATCACAAAACTGATTCAACTCACTAAGGAAAAATATGAGAAGTTTAATAAATATCAGATATTTAAGATACAAAAATATAAACTGGAGATACTCGATATAAATCTTCATCATAAATATAAACTCTATTCAATGTTTTTCAAACAACCTGTAAATGTACACGATTCTAAATAGTTTATTTGTAGTCAAAAGGCACACCACTCTTAACAACGTTACTTCGTTTACATAGAATATAATTATTGTAGATAAATTCATACAAATGTATAAAAACTTCCAATATAAAAATTAATAAGGATGGGTGCAAACTTTCATAGCTCTATCTAAATTAATAGTAAAGATAGCATCTGAATTTTAAAATATAATTTTTAGATGATAACAACAAAACAAAATTAAATCTTTTGGTTTATGCCAAATTTAATACAGTTTCAGAAATATTGCAATAAGCTCAAGTTATTTGATTAGCTCAATTATTATTGCATGTAAGCAATTTCATTTTACATAAGTAAATGGCACTAATAGAAAAACAAAACAGAAAGGAGTATTTATTAAAAATGAGAACAAGGAATGTGTTACAGTATTTTCAAAAGCAAGTTGAAATACAACAAAATATTGAAGATAAAAATTGATTGAATGTGTGAATAAAATGAAAATATTGGAGGAGGGGGGGTTTGATATACAATTGCTAAAAAAAATTAGACTACATAGTTTTTAGTTAATAGTAGGCTACAGTATAAAAATATTAAACATAAAATTAAACTTCAGTACCGTACCTATTAAGCCTGCATTGCAATACGAAATTTAGATCTTATAGGCTATAGCCTATATTTTGTTTCTGAAACTAATTTATTACCTATAAATGTTTTTGGAAAAATGTATTTAATTTAAAACCTCTTTTATTATTGGACAGAAATAAGCCTAATTAATAATTGTCGCTTAATTAGACATCACATTACAAATTGAGCGTAAGATTGTTTTAATTTATAGCACTTGCAATGGTTCTAATCCAATGCTGAACCTACATCTTATTAGCCTTTACTAGGTAACTTCACCTGTATTTAAATTGTTTTTCTCAGATCCAAATTTATTCTTTAAATTAGCTTTAAATTGGTATACAGTTAATCAATCGCTTATGACTCATAACAAATATAATATTAGCTATGATGATAAGCTTGAAAGTCTGAGTTGGCACTTTTATACTTATGTTGCTAATGTATTCACCCGAATACATTGAATCCAAGGCCTATAATTTAAAAAAAATATAAGTATTGCATTAAAACTAACTAATATGAGTATTGAAACATTCAAGAGTATGATTCATCTAACATAATAATGTTGAAGGAAGATAAAATGAAACCACAAATCATGAGACGATGTCCTTGGAAAAATCTCATCTCAATAGATTACTTAGTCATTTGAAATCAAAATATGGTCATCAAGCTATGATGCCTAACCATTTAAATATAATTTTATAATATTAAAAAAGCAAGTTAGCCTACTCTTACTGTAACCATAAAAATTTAAAAGAATTCCTTGTAGAGTACGAGAAACAATAGCAAGTTGAATATGAGAGTGAACATAACCTCCAATGGACAGAGCAGAACTCAATAAAAATTGTTAATTTGCAAGGCCTTTCTTCTAAACTGGACTTTATTATACTTTGGTAACACAATACGGTACCTAAGATGTACTCACAGGTAACGCAAATTATTGCTAGATTTAATGAATTGTATGGTGTTAATTTACTAAGATAAACTTGACTGAACCTACAAGCCAACTCATAAACTTCAATTATATGTACGGTAGGTTAACAAAAGCTTAGGCTATTATTATCTTCACAAATTTGGTTGAAGTGTAATCGAACTTACAATGACTGCAAGATTGATTGATGACTAGAAAAGATACTTTAACCTATAACAAAACCTATACCTGATGAATCTCCGTGATTTTCAAGGAGAGATTGCTTTTGAAATCCTGGAAGGATCACATGGACCCATCACTAATACACAGCCTAGGTCACTTTTTTGCAACATAGCAAATACTGATGGAGTTATTCCACTCTATTAGTGGAAATATAAAATGTCTTGAACACAGTGACGTTTCATAAGCCACTTGAAAGTTAAGCCTTGCACAGAGAGAAGTGCCTGTTAGTTAAGATTGAGAAGGCAAGTCTGGCACAGGCTGGAAGAATAATAAATATTTGATAATATTGCTATAATCAGTAGAGACTAACCTGTTAAAAAGACTGATCAGCAGGCATTATTGCACAGCCGCTTTGCACATGATCCAACACTTGTTGTTTTAAATTGCACACTTGATCCTTCAACTTGTTCACCACAACACTGAGCTCGTTGTTTTCCCCTTTCAACAGTCGAACCTTGTCTTCCAATTTGGCAATTCTCTCCAGTTTGCGTCGTCTGCACTTGGAAGCGGCCACCCTGTTTCGTTGACGTTTCCTTTCCAGTTTGATGCGTTCCTGGCACTCCATGTTGATTGGTGACACGGGAGGCGAGCCAAGGTTGGGGACAGTTTGCGGCTCATCTTTGATGACAACTCCGTTCAGTTCGGTGGAGAAATCGGTTGGATCCATGGAGCCATAGGATCCAGCAGATGAGTTACTGCTACTGGAACATCGCGGCAATTCAACTTGTTGGATTGCTCCTTGGCTGGAGTCGCTTTGGTGCATCTCATTTAGCGCATTCACAAAGCCAAGAACATAACTTTCCTGTTCTTTGGTGGCGTTTGGGTTCCTCGGGAAGAGAGATGGAGTTGGTGTAGGCAGGTTGCCCGATGAGATGATAAGGCGCTCCAGATCAGGAGAGCCCAGCTTCAACTTATGCAAGTCCGGGGACGACAGGACAGGAGCGCCGCAAAATCGAGCACGTTTCGCGTCGTTGTGAGCCGAATTCAAATCCAAAGTCAAATTCCGTTTCAGCTGGTTGACGTTTTGATTGAATGACGCCTCCTCGTAGAAATTTGGCTCCATCTTTGAAGCACTCGAGTTGCGAACCATGGGAGAAGATAACACAAAGTAAAACTCAAACTGTTTAAAATACGCACATCACACGAACAATCCAATCGATAGCACGAGCGAAGTTCACTCCTCAGTGTACAGTTTACGAATGCCGAATGTCGTGGTAGTTCCTCCACTACATGCCTTTATCATGTGACTCATTGGGCTATCTTTAGAAACGACGTCATTTTCCAGCGCTCCCATTGGCTGAAAGTGACGCCACTCTCTTCCACGAATTGACTCCCCGTTGAACTCCTTTGAAACTACACACACCAACACACAACTTCACTGTATAGTGTATTGTGACATGCGCAGAAGACGAGAGGCTATAACTCCAAATGCCGTCAAACTTCAGCGCTCCACTGGGTGTTTTGTCAACTACAACACAAAGTAAAAGGAATATTTCTTTCTCTGTGATTTCAATGACAAATCAAAGTTCTAAAATGATTCCTGAATAATACTAGCATATTGATTTTTTTTTAGAACCAATCCCCTGAGCTAGTATTTCTTTAAAACTTCTTCCTCACCAATATAATCCTAACCTCATTCAAAAAGAGCCCCATTTGGATTTTTAGCTGTTCGTCGCAGAAGATAGACAAGCGGGCATTTCAAACCACCGCTTATTATAAGATTGAACAGGACCACGTAACTTTAGTAAAATAATAAATTATGAATTTATTAAAAATCATTTAGCACCATTTTGTATTTCTTCAAGATTGGTAAAAATGGCTTTTTAAAATGTATGAATTCAGGGATACTTTCTTTTATTTATAAAACAGAATTATAGTAGGCACCCTCTGAAATTAATAAAATATTAATTATTATTAGTTATAGGGTATTCTCAATCTATTATTTTATCAATTTCAAAGGGTACTATAATTCTATTTTATTAATAAAAAATAGCTATCTTATGCTATTTTTCTCTATGGCTATACACAGTAAATTACAACTTTTGAGTTTTAAACGAATATGGCCATTACAAG